>NC_135499.1:105456071-105583571 GCF_052857255.1 Amblyomma americanum | reverse complement strand
GAATAAAATAAAAAAAATAAAAATCAAATAGTGGAGGGCTGCGGAATAATTTCGACCACCTAGGGATTTTAACGCGACAGCGTTAAGGAGCTAATGTCGCAGAAAAGCCGGTGTGCCTGCCGCGGTCGCTCAGCGGTTACGGCACTTGGCTACTGATCCGGAGTTCCCGGGTTCGAACACGACCGCGGCGGCTGCGTTTTTATGGAGGCAAAATGCTAAGGCGCCTGAGTGCTGTGCGATGCCAGTGCACGTTAAAGATCCTCAGGTGGTCAAAAATATTCCGGAGCCCTCCACTACGGCACCTATTTCTTCCTTTCTTTCACTCCCTCCTTTATCCCTTCCCTTACGGCGCAGTTCAGGTATCCGCCGATATGTGCGACAGATACTGCGCCATTTCCTTTCCCCCAAAAGCAATTATTATTATTATTAGATGGTGGTGGTAGTGGTTTTATTAAAAATAATAGTATAAAGGAAGGAAAAGATTTTTGCTAGCCCCGGCATCTGCCATCGATACTGAAGCACCTGAGCTGGGGCAGCGGAAATAAAGGACAGCAGGCAGAATGGAGAAATGAAATGAAAGAGGTGAGGGGACAGGAATAGAGGACAGGGGGAGAAGTAATATGTACCAACTATTTACACAATAAGAAATGTGTCCAGGTTGTGCGCGTGATTAGTTCATTTTAGAGGAATTAAATCACACACGCGCACAGCACTGTGTAGGTTACAACTGGAGTGGCGCGTCCAGTTATTAATCGTTCAAGGCAGAACTCGCGGAGCGTTCGGTCACTGCGGGTAACTACCTGACGGAGAACAGACGGGACGTCAAGCCCGTGTGTTCGAGGAATGCACAGAGGCTCACCAAAGTTCGCTCACGAGTGCGCGCACTGCCCTGCGGCCACAATAGCGTCTTGATGGAGTCTGGTAGTATGCCCTGCGCCCTATAGGCCGCGAGCATATCGGGACGAGCATCGGAACGCGCAGCAGCGAAGGAGCAGATGTTCTAGTGTTTCCACTGCACCGCATCCGTCACACACATCACTCGTCGCGATTCCGTGACGCACCCGACGTTCCCCGGGCCACACGCAGCCAATGCGCGCGCGGAGGATCATTGCACGTTGTGACCGTGTAAGTGCGCGACAGCCGGTGACACTGTCGATGCGCTCACCTCCCGCGATGCGTGGGTCGGGGTGCTGCTTTCGGAGATGGTCGTGAATGGCCGCACGCACGTCCTCCAGCGCAAGGGGCAGATCGCTGGCAGGTAGTTGGTGTGCAGCGGTCGCGAGGTCGTCAGCTTCTTCGTTGCCGGCGATGCCGCAGTGACCGGGCACCCACTGTGCACGCACGGCACAACCTCTCTGCGCGAGGCGCTCGATGCGCGAGCGAATTTCCCGCACTAGTGGGGTACCGCGGCCATTAGATTGCAGGCGGCTGAGGGCGGCGCGGGAGTCGCACAGCAGAGCACTCCTGAGCGGCGGAGGGCCGAGGGTGAGCAGCAGGTCCAGCCCGAGCCGGATCCCCATCAACTCCGCCGTGGTGGAGGAGCCCAGGAAGGCTGCGTGTTGCTGGCTGTGCAGTCGCAGGACGGGGATGGTGGCCGCCGCAGCAAGGGAGCAGCTGTCGCGGGCCACTGAGCCGTCGGTGTACACGAGGAGATGGTCCTGGAGCTCCTCGTGTATGACGGCTCTGGCCAGCTGCTGCACAGCGCAGAGGGGTGTGCTCCGCTTTCCCGCGATGCCGACGATCTCTCGCTGTACCTCCGAGGCAGCAGGCCAGGGCGCGCAGGAGCCGTAGGGGGGTGGGCCTTGGGTCAATTGCTCATACTCAAGCAGCGCCGCGCCCATTCGTGAGCGCGGGTGCGAGCGCATACGCTGCAGCAGCGAGCCGCCGTCCGGTGCTCGGTGAAGCCGGTCGATGTGATTCAGTGCCCTGCGCGCTGCTTGGAGCTCAAGGGGCCACGCTCCTGCCTCGGCCAGCGTTGCGGCGCACTGCGAGGTTTTGGGCAGGCCTAGGCACACGCGCAGGGACTTGCGGTGCTGAAGCTCGAGCTTCTTCCAGCACAGCTTGCGCACCGTGACGAGCGGCAGCGCATAGAGCACCGCCCCCAAAGCTGCGGCATTGTATAGACGCAGCGCGGCTTGCTGGGAGATGCCCTGGCCTCGAGCGGTGAGCTTGTGCACGGCGGCGGTGATCCTCTTCATCTGCAGACAGGCCTTGGTCGCCGCGGGGCGGAAGGAAAGGCGCCAGTCGATGTCCAGGCCAAGGTACCGCACCGCTTTACGCCAAGGAATCGGAGTCCCGTCCAGTGACAGTGGCGCAAGGTGCGCGCGCGAGCGCGAAACGCAGGCCATGGCCACCGATTTGTCCGCACTCAGCGACAGACCAAGGCCGCGCAAGCTGGCATCGATTGCGGTCAGGGCTCCCTGAAGGCATCCCCGCACGCGGAACGCCTCGCCCGGTGGTCCCCGGCACCACAGAGCTACGTCGTCTGCATATATGGACATGTACACATGGTGTCGCCCGCTCGTGGGGAGGGAGGCCGGCACCACCGACATGGCCACATTAAACAGAAATGGTGATAGGACAGAGCCCTGCGGCACGCTCATGTCGACCGGGCGAGGCTTGGAGAGCTTACCCCCTACTCGTACGCGCATGGTGCGCCCGCTCAGGAAGCCATGAACGTATCGCAAAAGGCGCCCGCTCACACCGGCCCCCTCAAGCACCACGAGAATTGGTGCGCGGTGAACGTTGTCAAAAGCGCCCGAGACGTCCAGTAGCAGTAGCAGCGCAACCTGGCCTGCTGCGCTGGCATGCTCCAGCGCTGTAACAACGTCCGATATAGAATCAGCCGTGCACCGCATATCACGGAAACCCGTCTGCCGCTCGTCAAACAAATCAGCCTCCGCAGCCCGCTCGTTCAGACGCTGCAACGCCATATGCTCCATGAGCTTACCTGCCGCCGATGTTAATGCCACTGGCCGGTATCCGCTCAGCTCCGTAGGTGGGCGCCCTGCCTTTCGGATTGGACAAACGACCGCGGTTCGCCAATCCTCCGATAGCTCCTCGCGTTCCCACACCAGGTTGATCTGCTGCAGGAGGATCTGTCGTTGCTGCGCATCCAGGTTTCGCAGCATTTGGTATGTCACCCCGTCCGGTCCGGGCGCCGAGCGGCGGCGGCAGCGCTGCAGCGCATTGTTCAATTCCGCCGCGGTGAACGGCGCATCACATGGACCTTCCGAGGCGACGGGCGAGGGACTGGCGTCGATTCTGGGGCTCTCAGGAGCAGCTATGTTAGCGGCGTTTGCGGGGCTGGGCGGCGCGAACCGATCGGCAAACCGGTCTGCCAATTCTACAAAGCTGAGCCCGCTGGAGATTGCGAGGGCGGCCAGCGGTTGACGGTTTGCCTGTGGTTCGGTGATGCGCCGCAGGGTGTCAAACAGCCTCCGCGAGCTGACATCTTCCTCCATCCTTTGGCATAGTGAAGCCCACTGCCGGCGGTATAGCTTGTTGGCGTGGCGGCGCGCTGCTGCGTCCAAGCGGTTGTAGACAGTCCAGTCGGCGGCTCTGTCAGTCCGTCGCGCCCGTCGCTCTGCGCGATCTCTCTTCTCGCGCAGATTGAGCAGCTTCATATCAGGTGTGGGCTGCCCTGCCCTTACCTCTGCTCGTTGGGTGGCTGCGAGAGCGCTTCGGACTAGACTTGAAAAGAAATCTGCGCCAGTGGCCGCCGCCTCGTCGACCGCCCGCCTGAACGCACTCCAGTTGGTAATGGAGTAGGCACGTTTGGGGCGCGCCTCCATCGCAGTGGGTTCAATTAGGATGGAGTAATGATCCGAGCCCCAGAGAGATGGTGATCGGCGCCATGTCGCCTCGATGCCTCTGGATGCGAAGGCAACGTCGATGCAGGAGCCGGTTGTTCCGCGTCGTCGAAAGGTGGGCTCGCCGGTGTTCAAGGGGGTGAGTCCCAGCTGCGTTGCTGCGTCGTGCAGGTCGTCTCCACGCGCGGAGTGGCGCGCACTGCCCACGCACTATAGTGGGCGTTAAAATCACCACAGATGATTTGGCGCGGGGCACAGCACGAAGACACAGAACTTAAAAAACAGCGTGTTCCACGCGACAGCTGGACGCACAGCTGGACGCACCGACGTGTCAACACCACCGACGCGCACTGTCACCACCACGCACTCCTGGGCGTCAGATGTCGCCGCCGCCGAAACGACGAGGTTGTGCTGGACGTCTTGCCGCACGTATATCGCGCACCTTGATTTCCCGGGGCGATGAGATGTGACACAACAGGGCACTGCGGCACAGGTGGGTTCCTCGCACGTGGTGGCTGAGTGGTAGCCAATGTAGCCAGGTAGCCGCATCTGGGGCTCCCCGTCATGTGAACGTACGTACGTCTCCTGCAGCGCGATAACTTCCGGCGAATCCTGTGCGATGCGAACTCGCATTTCGGCGTACCGCGCCGCAAGTGAGCGCACGTTCCACTGCAGGATGGATGGTATGCGGGAGAGAGTCCGACGGCTAGCCATCATGCTGGCTTATCTGTGCGGGAGCACCCGCTGCTTCTAAGCAAGCCCGGTGTCCATCGGTGCCCTCCGGGAGAAGTGCGCTGAGGGCGCGCAACGCCAGCTTTAGGCGCGCGATCTCCGCGTCCCGTGCATCAGGGGGCTGGCCGTGAGAAGCGGCCGCATGCTCGGGCCGCGCTGTACGGGACGCCGGGCAACCGGATCGCCGCTGCCGCTGCCGGCGCTGCCGTTGCTTCTGTGTCTGCTGTTTCTGCTGCTGGGGTGTTCCCCTGACGACCTGCGCATAAGAAAGAGCGCGCGGCGTCTGCTGATGCTGCTGGGCTGGGGCCGCTGTCTCAGCCTGGACGACGGCTCGGACAACCCGCCTGGACATCGGGGCCATGGATGTGGCCATTAAAGTGGCCACGTGACGCTCTCGCTGCCAGTGCGGGCACGCTGGGTCAATGGCTGCGTGCCGCCCCCCGCAGTTAATGCAGCGGGGCTTGCTCGCGCAGGTAGCAGGCCGTGCGGCCCGCCGCAACGCGTGCATCGGGCAGGAGCACGACACACCTCAGTGGCATGCCCCAGGCTGGCGCACTTGGCACACGTACTGGAGCGGCCGGGGACGGCAGGGGCGGACCGCGAGCCTGCGCTTGAATATGGTGATGAACGCCGGGGGTGTCGGCGCCGCAAAACGGAGGGCGAGTGTGCTGCCCGACAGAGACGCCGACACCATCGGCACCGTTGACTCCACCGCCGCTAGCAGCTCCTCCGCCGTCCTGCGCCCGTCCACACCGAAGACCAGGCCGGAGCATTGATTCCGAGGAGGAGGCTCCTTGGCGCAGACCGGCACGCCGCGGATGACGGCCGTGGCTAGCAGGGCCTGGAGAGCATCGCTGCTCCCCGCGTCCACTGCCACCACATTCCGCCGCATGTTTACCCGGACGGCGAGGACGCCCGGGCGGGATCCGATCTCCTCGGCCAACTCCCAGCCCTGTTCCCTGGTGAAGGCGGTGCCCCGGTTCGCCGGCCGAAACAGCACCGTCCCCATTAGGCTGGACGGGACCTCCACAGCAGCCGCGGCTCGCTCCAGGGCAGCTCTCCGACGCCGCTGCGCCTTTGTAGTTATAATGCGCCACGGGACCAGGCTGGCCCCAGCATCAGCGTCGCCGCTGCCTGCGGGGCATTGCTGCGGCGCGCGGCGGAGTTGGGCGCGCTCTCTGCCAGCAGACGAAGCCCCAGCCGCAGCCTGGTCTCGTGCGGCGGGATTTGGTGAGGTCGCACCCGTTTTTCTTCCGGACGCCGTCGCCCCACCAGCAACAGCAGCAGCATCAGCAGCAGGCTGGAGGCGGGCTCCATGGGGCTCGTGCTGGGAAGGCCCTGCTCCTTCGAGTGTGGAGGGAGAGGGAACAGTGACGGTGGGGGGCCTTCGAGCTTCCCGCTTGGCCACCGCGATGTCCCTTTTGGTTTCCAAGTCCCTCTCCTCCTCGGACCCCGTTTAGCGTCGCCGTTTCCGGAGAGCAGACTCGTCCATTGGGGTGCACATGCTCTCCTCGGCTGCAGGTGTCCGCGGTGAGCCCGCAGCAGCAGCATCAGGGGGAGAGGGCATCACAGCCGGTTCCCCAGGTGTAGCAATGGCGGCAGGAAGCGCAGGGGTGGCCAGAAATGGCGGGGAGGGAGCCGCCATGGAGTTCTGCGTCTGGTGAGCGAGCGCCATGGCGTCCCTCAAAGCTAGAACGCGTGGGTCCGCCGGCGACACGTCCAAGGTCCCGATGACAGACTCAAGGTTCTCCGAGGTGGTGATGAGCGCCGCCGTCAGGCACCTCACCGTGTCCCGCAGATCAGCGATCTCGGCCTGCATTCGCCGAATGGTGCTGGACGACCTTCCTCTGGACGGCGTTCGTCTCCGTGATCGTGAGCGTGAGCGGCCTGCCCTGCGTTGCTGATTGTCACCGCCGAACACAGGCCTTCGCTCGTTCACGGTGTCTGTGGCCTCCGTGGGGAGACCCCGCAACGCCGCGAAGCCTTAGGCCCAGCGTCCGAAGGAGCAGAGAGCTAAAAAACACGTCCGCTCGCTTCGAACGCCCACCGAAGAATCGGGCTGAGAGGAGTTGAGAATTTTATGGACGATCCAGTGGACCCGTTGGATCTAGCGGAAGCCGTTGAAGCGTCTTGCGCCGGCTTTAGTTTCAAGACGCCAACCTTAAAAGCGACAGCCCTTGAGCACCCATCCGTTTTTTGTCTTATTATTATTAGAAAAGCCGGTATCTTCGGCGTCGGCGTCTTTGGCTGTGAGCGAAAAATGGCGCATCTTGGTGGACACTTTAACCGCGCTGTAAGGGAAGGGATTTTTACGAGACAGCGTTAAGGAATGATTAATTGATGGAATGATCGATTAATTGATTGATGGATTGATTGATCATTGAGTGATTGATCGATTGGTCGGTCGATTGATCGATTGATTGATCGATCGATTTTTCCTTCCCTTACGGCGCGATCCGGGTGCCCAGCGAGAAATGTGAGACAGGCGTCATTTCCTTTCCTTAAAAGCAATTGTTCGTTTCATTTTCCTTCCCTTACGGCCTGGTTCGGGTGTCCGCCGAGATATGTGAGACAGGCGCCCTTTTTCTCCAACGGGCCACGCGCGTCGCGCCGAACGGGCAATGGTGTTCCGTGTACTCCTCGGCAACGCTGCGACATGCTGTCGCGTCTCACTCTTAAAGACGAAGCTTAAGCGTTCTCCTATTTTTCAACGTGCTCTGACATCGGACAGGACACGGGTGCCTTTTTGCTTTTCGCCTCCATCGAAACGCGGCCGCCGCGGCTGGGTTCAAATCCGGCAACTCCGGCTCAGTAGCCGAGCGCCCTAACCACTGAGCCACCACAGCGGGTGTTGCTGATGCAGCCACGAGTTTTTTGCCCGGAGCAGTTGAGGTTTCGCACAGAGCTTTCTGGTCTGGGTTGACACTCATTCATCTATTCGCTGCAGAGACTGAGAGGGCGAGCATGGTAAGCACGGAACACGTTCTCTTTCAGATACGCGACCTGGACGACTACATGAACTACAACATGCTGCCACCGAAGCTACAGCGCCGGATACGTGACTACGCCGAGAACCGGTACAAAGGACGAGTCTTCGACGAAACGCAGATCATCAATGCGCTTTCCGATCCGCTGCGGCAGGTGTGTGCATCCGTCGAGACTTTTATGTGTCGGTCGCTAGCCTGAGCGGAAATTCAGTTTTGTACGCGTAAACCAAACATATTTTTCAACTTTCGCAAGAGGATTTGCTTCTGCATGTCCAATAACTTTCTTAAACAATCCCCCCGAACCTGTACGCAACGGGCAGATGTGCCTTCAAAAAGTGGCAACAAGATAAGCTATCGCATATGAGGTTAAATATATTCGAAGCAGAGTACGACGCCCAATGAAATGTACTGAACATCTTGATAAAACGTAAAAAACGTGGTGCTTATTTAGCAACCGTCAATAGACCCCCGATTCTGAAGGCTGCTCAGCGCGTCTGTTTCACTGCAAAGTCATGAAGATGAAAATATTTTCTGCCTGAATTCTGTATTATTCAACCGAATATATGCTGCGCAAGTGGCACATTATAAATAAATGGTGAAGAAAACGACCGTGCATTACTATATGCTGAGTCTGAAGAGGACATGTATGAGCCGTTTCATTTGATTCAATACAATACATTGTATGCAGTTTAATTTAAATGCTGATTACATGTTAAATGAACAGTTAGTGTTCACAGGTATGCTTCAGCAAGCCATTCGCCTGGTCAAATAACGACCCCGAAAGAAATGTTCTGTGACTAAAGTAGCATTTTTGTGAATGTATATATCGAATTAACTGAAACACCCGGGTGTGCATAGCATACGAAAGTATTCTCATGCTGTCATGTCCGCTGTAAGATATCTACTGCCGATTGGTGTGCACAGAAATAACCATTAGACTTTGTCCCTCTCTGGGAAGAGATGTCAGTGACAGCGATGGCTGTAACCTCTTCCCAATCTAAACATTTTGACCACTTGGCCACAGATATAGCGCATTACCGTTTACTAGAATTCTCAATGAACTGAGTCGAGAACCGGTATACAACGGGCACGAGTGCCTTGCGTTGCATGCATTGCTTTGGCTTATTGCACTGACTATCAACTGCCCCTTAAAGCTAGGATAACCTGACCGGTACACATTGGCCGCAAAAAGGTACTGTTTGTGCTAATGATTAAGTTCTAGTATCAGCTGCATGGTGTTGAAATTGCGGCTCTCAGCGATTGTGCTGGACACAAAAAAAGCCGCGGCTAAGTACCCTACTACCACAGCGGCGGGTTGCAGCGAGTGCCGCTGCTTTAGCCGCGGTAATCGCGTGAGAAATTGAAAAGGAAACGAAAACTAAAGGCGTTCTTTTTTTTCTCCTTGGAAAACCCTCTGCCGCGTACTCGCTCAACACAACTGGCGCCCATGCTTCCCGCGGGTTGTGCACTTGTGAATGTGAATGCACACCGGACAGTGGTTTTTACACGCTACCAGGCAGTGCATTGGTACCCGGCGCAGCTCACGCGATAGCCTCTGCAGATCAGCTTCTCTCCACCGCTGTGCTCTGACGGCTTTTTTTCTATACAGGATGTTATATCATGAATCCTGGGATGATATTGTTACGAAGAAGAGGGCAGTGGAGCGGCCCGCAACCATTAAATCATATTTTAATCTGTCATCATGTCGTCCCGTTCCTTAGCTTGCCACCTCGTAACAATATCCTCTTCGGGACAAGAAGACAGGACGCGGCACGTCCTTAGCAGTCACTGACTCACTGCACCTCCTTGTATTCTCCCTAGACCCTTCACAACGCATATTTACTCATGACTCCTGACGTGCCCCTCTCCGTAAATGAACAGCGAGTGGTCGAAACATAAAACGTCACCGACCATGCATGGAAGTCTGCTGCATTGTCGACAATGCGCTGGGAGGGAGCCGTATTTTCTTCGCCCTACGAAGAGCGGTAGAGGACACCATTCGGTGTCGTAACACTCGGTGCACAAGCTCAAAAGCGTGGTCTGCCAGCCATGTAGTGCATTTGTCAACTATGCACGATGAAGATGATGCACCCCCAATAGGGCGACCGTATACTAAGCTTACCCTTAGCTGCGAGGAATAGGAGCGTAGCATCAGTGTTGAGAGAACAAACCATGTCTTGACTTTTTCTGCGTAGTACTGTTTTTTAACGAATAAGACAGCTTATACTATACATGCCGGACATGGCGCGCAGCGCGTGATGTGGCACAACTGCAGACGGGTGCTTCGTAACGTGCCCTTCTTCGCTCGCGCCGACCCGGACTTTCTGCGAGACCTGGTGCTGCACATGCGACCCGAGTTCTTCACGCCTGGTGACGTGGTGGCCGCCGCGGGAACCATGGGCGACCGCCTCTACCTGCTGCAGTCCGGCAGCGCTCGCGTCGTCAACCATGTCGGAACCACCGTGGCCACTGTCATGCCAGGGGACAGATTCGGCGGTGCGTCCCCTTCTTTTCTTGCTCGCATGGCAGGCTGAATACGCAAAGCATGGGACGCTTGGGCAACACTCCAACCGCTTCAAATTCCCTCATTTGCAGAGGTGGCCCTGCTGCATGACGTGCTGCGGCTTCGCACGGTGATTGCTGAACGCTACTGCCGCTTCTTCTCCCTCACGCGTGAAGACTTCAACGAGGTCCTGTTGCGCCACCCAGACGTGCGCGCCATCGTCGATGAGATCGTGGAAGAGCATAAAGTTCGCTCCAGTCCGCAGGGGTCTTCCGAGGTGACCCAGCAGTCCTATTGACGACACCATGCTAATACGCATCCTTGCCAGCGGCACCATGGGAACACCAAGAGAACACGAGACTACCCGACGTGACTACACTGGCGCGTTTTACTTGCTCGCATCGATTATAGAGCAGTTACCGCAGGGACAATGTGTATCGTTGCATGTTTCAACTACACAGCTGAAGCCTCTTTTTCAAAGGCGTTAGTGTCTCCAAGGCCTCGCGTTGGAATTAGCAACTATATACTTCAAGCTTTATCGCGCAACTATGCTGACTTTGCTTTCAAGAAGTGCGTCCTCCATTCCTCGTCCGTGTCTCTTCGTCTGCAGACGTAGTTATGTGTTTTCGACCAGCTTTGCTTTGTCTTACTGAAGTCGCTTAGCATTGTCAGAGACAGAGTCGGTGACAGCTGACCACGTGCCACATTCACAGGCCCTTTAGTACGCATTAAGCTGGCCAATTTTTTTTTTTGTGACCATACCTGCTTTAGCCCAGACTCCTGCCCGTCCTGAATCATCAATACGTAAGCGGGGATGGTTTTGGGTTCAGCCCGTTCAGCCGCGGACGAGCTGACGACCAGTAGTCAGGGGCTGAACCTCGCTGTATACTAACGGATCTGTGTATACTAACATGTAAGAGTCAATTCGTTCTATATGGTCTTGCACTATGGAATTGCAAGCATACATGCATACTATCTTAAGATAACAGTTGCATAACTTGTAACAAATTACATTCAGTGGGTTCATCTCTGTTTCTTTGCTCAAACAGCATTTTTATCGTGTCTCCTGTATATGATAAGTCATCTACAAGACTGCTAACCTGCAGACACGCGCTTATTACAAAGTGCGACTTTTCGACTGCCTCGAGCATCAGGCTCGGTAAGAAAACAGAATACTACCTCTCAGTGTATGCTTACAATTTTTGCACATAAACAAGAGCGACATGCCAGGTCTCCTGTTCATCACGTTTCCATGATAAGTCGCAGTGATTCACGGTTTTATTTCTCAGTGTGGTTTATGTCGCACACTAAAGCGGTCGGCTGTTAGCGCCTTGTATTATCCAGTTCCTTCATCCCGTCTTGTACTCTTGTCAACTTGCTCGATTCGAAATTTGGCGATACATCTGTCTATAAATCCTTCAGATTTCCTTATGTATTGGCATAAAACGAGATTGACGACAGCAATTCTCATTTGTTAAATCTGAAACCTAATCGTGACAGCAGATTACACCTGATTTTAAAGAACACAGCACAGCAGGATGCTAAAAGCGTTAGGCATACGTTTTCTGGATACCAGTATACCGCTCTGGACAAGCGCTAGCTTCACTCGTGTACCGCGCACATGCGCGTTTCCTGGCAGGTGCCGTAACGATAAGATAGCCCGTTCGGTATCTCGCAGGTTTGCACGCCTGTTTCTTCTCATTTCAATGTCTTTGCACCGCTCTATTCGGCCTAGTTCACAAGAGTGTGCTGGTAAGAATCAAATCGTTACATGTCTACAAAATGGAAAGCAGGTGCATGCCATCGCTTTTGGTCAGTCCTCATCATACAGTCATTATGGGACGTTAAACTCGCATAAACCAAGCCATCAACTTTGCAGCCATGTTACTTTCTCGCCCTCACCCCAATTTCACCCTTTACACGCCTTTTACCCACCCCACATATTCCCGTGCATATATTGCTCACGTAGCGTAGCGTAAGTCAGGGTGTAAAAAAAAAAATCGCAGGATATCACTAGAGAAAATACGAAAGCCTTTCCCTTTCTTCTCTTTCTCCCTCAATTTTTCATTTTTATTATTTTAATTTTTATTTCTTTTTACTTTTCGTTTTTATTTTTCATTACTTATTCCTTTCTATTTTATTCTAATTTTTGTTTTCGTTTTCATTTTTAATTTTTTTGTAGCGGAAGCTACATTGGCCACGAACTCGCAGTTTAATAATAATAATAATTGGTTTTTTGGGGAAAGGAAATGGCGCAGTTTCTGTCTCATATATCGTTGGACACCTGAACCGCGCCGTAAGGGAAGGGATAAGGGAGGGAGTGAAAGAAGGGATAAGGGAGGGAGTGAAAGAAGAAAGGAAGAAAGGGGTGCCGTAGCGGAAGGCTCCGGGTAATAATTTCGACCGCCTGGGGATCTTTAACGTGCACTGACATCGCACAGCACACGGGCGCCTTAGCGTTTTTCCTCCATAAAAACTCGCAGTTTCGCGGTGCTCGCATTCCCACCGTGATCAACCACGTGACCACCCACGTGACTGGTCACGTGACCAATCGCGTGACGAACCACGTGACCAGACTAACCTGGACCTGTAATCAAGATTAACCAAGGCTAACCAAGCTATGCCTTAGCTTTCGCTACGTATATCTTAGCATAGCCGAGCTAAGCCACTGCCGTTTTTTTTGTTTTCGTTTTCAATTTTTTATTTTTATTGTTATTAGCTTTCATTTGTGTTTTATATTACATATATGTTGCTTATCAAGTGTTGCCTAATAAACATTTACATTTTATTTTATTTACCGTACAACTTATGACTGACAGTTCGTGCGGACACTTCCGTCGAAAAATTACGTCTACTACTTCCGTCCATGCCACTGATGAACCAAGAAAGGCATACGCAAAAATTCTGAGAGGATTAACCACGTAGCCTTTTTGTTCACACCAGAGCCATCTAGATGCCAAGCTTCTCCGAAGTTAGCAGAGGGCTCCAGGAAGGAGCAAGGGTGTATAAAAAGCAGGAGGTGTCGAGATCAAGGTTGAGTCACGATGATTTGCTTGCTTGTTAATACGGAAGGCCTAAACAACTGGCATCAAATACCGGCCCGCTGTATTCTCATATTGTGCCTTTGGCTTTCCATTATAGCCGAGCTGAATCCAAGGAGCTATTAGACAAGTTGCGCTGCTCTGTTTTGTGTGGCAACGCTGTTAGACGTGTTGAAAATAAAAACAAAAAATTTTAATGAGCTGCTATTTCCTCATGTTATGCGTTAAAAATTTTCTTCCTCAAGAAAGAAAACGAGCATGTATACTGTCTTCACTTGACACTTGCTATTTCTCATTTGTGGAAAAATTCATAGCCGCAAACTTTGAAGCGTGGTGATAGAGAAAAAAGTGTGATTGTAATTTGTAACTTCTTTATTTTGCCCTAAATTTACAATCTTTCTTGACTGCAGAAGCAATCATTCCTACAGGAGCCACGACAGTCCGCCGAGAAAATGCAACACAGATGCACTCACAAATTTCTGACACATACATACATTGCTCACACATTTTCATTTTATATAGGGTGATTTTTTACCGTTTACAGGCTTTTCATTTAAAAACTGAGATACTTTAGTGCGGTTTTTGAAGGTAAATTATACAGCAAGGCGGACATTACATGTGCATTACAAAGCTCAATAATTATGCGAATAAATAAGTGAAATTAGCTAATCAACTTCTTTTTTATTTCAGGGTACAAGATTATATTGTGGAATGAATCGTTTAATTATTGAGCTCTATCGCGTGCATTATGTCCGCTTTCGTGAACAGTCCTCCTGCACAGGCCGACGTATTTCTCACCGTCTTTAAAATAAAAATCTGTAAACAGTTAAAAAATCACACCGTATATACGCATATAGGTTTAAAAGTATCAATTAATCACTAAAAACCACATAACAAAAGAATACCATCGTCACAATGCAGCACACACTACTCAGGTCAAATAACATAGAATGAGTTCTTCTTTTGCATGTTGCGAAAAAAAAAGAGCATAGCAAGGGTGTCGAAACCTAATACTTGTTTCAGTTTACATGCAAAATTCGGCAAGGTGTGATGTAATGCCCATAGGATGGTAAGGTGTCTACGACTTGAAGAGAAAAGGGAATAAACTGGTAAGGAAGAAACCCATCAACGCGTCCGCGGTAAGAGGGAAAGTAGGCGAATTCAGGATCTCTCTGCAGAACATGTATTCGGCCATAACCTCACAGCTATCATTAAGGAGGGCGCGGTAGAAGCAGGCGGTAGGATAGCTAGACAGGATACCGACAAGCTCTCCCGGGAGGCAGAATACCTGATTAAGAAACGCTAAAGCATAAAAGTCTCTAATCCGACAGACAAAATAGAACTAGCAGAGCTATCAAAGTTAATAAGGCAACCGTGGCATAAGAAAGTATAATATAGAGAGAATTAAGCATGCTTAAGAGATTGGAGGTAGCCTGAAAGCTGCCAAGAGGAGAGAGAGAGAGATGTATGCGCAAGAGACAAGCAAGGGAATGTCGTTACTAAAACGGATAATAAAGTGAATGTAGCCAAGGAGTTCTTCACAGATCTACACAATAGCTGGAGTAGTCATGTAGGTAATGAGGGAAGCAGCAGTGTAGAGGAGTTTGGAATTCCGTCGGTTTCGAAGGAAAAATTAGAGTCTTAGAAGCAACGAAAAGGAGGAAAGCAGCTGGGGAGGTAGCTATCTGTTGAATGACGGTGGGGAGATCGCGGTAGAAAAACTGGCCAACCTGTATACGCTGTCTGTGCACAAAAACGAGTGCGTAAATGATAGAACGAATGCAAGCTATCGAAGTCTGGAGGCTTATAGACAGTATTGGTTCTAAGGAATAAATTTGTTGCTCCACTGGAGCATATCATCTGTAAAGTATGATGTGACACTGGTGCAATGTTCTCTCAAGATATGTTTTTGTAAAGTATACTGATCGGTTTGTATGTTTAAGTTTCCGTCTCGTGACTGGTACTGGCTAGCTTTCAACGCCATACTTCTGGTCTCACAACTTCATCGCAATGGCAACTGAAAAAATTGTTAGCGCACGCGATCCTTGAAGCGCCATCGTGTGCAGGCTAAGCAGATCACCCTGTTGTCGGGTGGCCACTTATCGAAAACATTTTTTTTTTACATGCGTTGCTCCAAATGAGCATGCCTTGCCTCCCATGGCTGTTGAGTGGATAGAGACATGCACAGGCACTCTATTTCTTCTTCTTCTTCTTCTTCTCCTCAAGTAATATGGCACATACCCACGTGGGGGGGATTGGCCAAGGTATAGGGTAGAATGCCAATGAAGCATTTGCGCGGGGAAGGAAACGTCAGAAGAGTGAATCAAGATAAAAAAAATTGGGAAAAATAAAATGAATTCAAGAGGTATGAGTCATCCGGAATAGAATCAATCTAGCCTTTTTTGGACATGCGAAAGAATTTTGTGTATAGCTAACAAGATAATCGATTAGTTGCACTTATGTAATCGTGAAGGTAGCCGCATACACTGCTTAATGGGAATCCCTTGGCACTCGCACCGAACGATAGAAGAACTGTAAGAGACAGAGGCAGTCCTAGTCTCGTAAGAGGAACCTCCAGATATTGCTTTCTCTGAACCGCGAACCGGATTTACTCGATTCTAACGCGCTCTTTTTTTCCGGAAAAAAATGGTCGAAAAATGACATGCGCGTTAGAATCGAGTGAATACGGTATATACCACAAGCCAGCAAACGGCAGTTTTGAAACACCAAGCACCACGTAATGATAAACATATGTGAACAAGTATTTCTAAAGTCATTCAGTTTTCAAATTACTTTCAAATATGCAAGTATGAATTATCTGCATATTCCTGCAACGAATATATTTTCAAAGTTTTCAATATTTTAGTTTTTATAGATTTTTTCCGGCATTCAAAATTTCTATAAATTTTGTGTTTCTAATGGGCATGAGTTGGAAGTTGGGTAGGGATTAAAATAGACTTACTGCAGCGATCAAAATATTGCTGAATGCGTTCTCAGAAAACAGAATATATATATATATATATATATATATATATATATATATATATATATATATATATATATATATATATATATATATATTATATATATATATATATATATAGCATACAAAGTTAATGAAATGAGGGGCTCGTTTTGACAAACTCAGGAAGGGAGCCAACAGTCACCGAAACCAAGGTGCATAGGGGAATGTTTATTTTTTTTTAATGTGTGGTGTTGATTAGTGGAATAATAATATCTTGATTAACCTATCGCTTAAAGAAAGAGTGTGCACCAGGGTGGCGCTGGTGCACACTCTCAATGTTCTCTTAAACCCAATAAACATAAATAACCACGAGAGCAGCAGATTGGACAGCCGTCGCCGTATACCTCAGTTGGTAAGAGCACCGGACGCGACATTCGGAGGTCGTGGGTTCGGATCCCACCGGCGGCATGGTTGTTTTTTCTGATGCTTTATAAGTAATTCTCTTTAAGCTATAGATTAATGCAAGTATTATTATTCCACCGAGCAGCACCACACATTAAATAAAAATTAAACATTCCCCTATGCACCTTGGTTTCGATGACTGCTGGCTCCCTTCCTGAGTATATATATATATATTATATATATATATATATATATATATATATATATATATATATATATATATATATATATATATATATATATATATATATATATATATATATATATATATATATATATATATATATATATACAGTGATACGTGCCACTATGGAAGAACAAGCGCCTGCATCCGTGGAGAAAGATGTTGCTCGCCCGCTCGCGCGCTCGGACCACTTAGGCACCGCCACAGTTTTAGGTCTCGGCTCCGGAGGTTCACCTTCGAATTGCTCGTAACATTTGGTGGAGGTGCGGGGTGGGAGAGAAAAGGAGATTTCAGCAATGTTCGAAGGTTTGATAAGAGATGTTCCTGGAGGCAATCAGCTGAATGATTCTGTCGCTTCAGAGACAACCGCACCAGCATCATAATGGTGCCGCACTGGCCGTGGGAAAACATCAAGGATACATGTTTTTGATGTGTGTCGGACAGAGTTCCGGAATTTTCTTTTGACATACTGGCACCTCTGCCTCGTGTCCCCTATGCGTAACTGATAAAAAGTCGTACCATCACAGCTGCGGCCAGAGATTTTGAGTGCCTGTCATGATGCACCCTCCGCCGGCCATCTCGGAGTAAGTCGCACACTCGCGCGCATTAAGCAGTATTATTGGCCCACGTTACTCCCATCAGTGCGGGCCTACGTAAAAAACATGCCGCGACTGCCAACGTCGTAAGTCTCCTCCGTTGAAACCAGCCGGATTTCTTCACCCCATCGAACCACCGAAGACCCCTTTTCACCAAGTGGGCATGGACCTCCTTGGCCCTTTTCCGAAGTCTTCATCTGGAAAGCGTTGGGTCGTCGTTGCACCGACTACCTGACACGGTACGCTGAGACCACGTCTCTTGTCAAAGGCACTGCTGCTGAAGTGGCGCAGTTCTTCGTACACAACATTGTCCTGCGTCATGGAGACCCCGCCGTTGTTGTTACTGACCGGGGAACTGCTTTCACTGCCCGCTTAACCCAGTCCTTGATGACTCTGACGCACACCAGCCATCGACGTGCTACGGCCTATCACCCACAGACAAACGGATTGGTAGAGCGACTCAACCGCACTCTAGCCGACATGCTTTCTATGTACGTTGACGTCAAGCATCGAACTTGGGATACCATTCTTCCGTACGTAACGTTTGCCTATAACACCGCCCTGCAGGAGACAACCCGACTGACCCCCTTTCAGCTTGTCTTCGGTCAGCAAGTGACCACTCCGTTGGGTTCTATGTTGCCCGTTGACCCCTACTGCGACTCTGACGCTGACCTCGACGCAGACACCTTCGTCCAGCGTGCTGAGGAAGTGCGCCAATTGGCACGCCTGCGAATTAACCGCCAACAGGAAACTGACGCCGCTGGGCACAACCTCAGACGCCGCTTCGTCAGTTACGCGCCTGGCGACTTGGTGTAGGTGTGGACACCTGTTCGTCGCCGCACCTTTCTGAAAAGTTGCTGCGCAGATACTTCGGCCCTTACGAAGAAAAAGCGCCTGCATCCGTGGAGAAAGATGTTTCGCGCCCGCTCGCGCACTCGGACCACTTAGGGACCGCCGCAGTTTTACGTCTCTTCTCCGGAGGTTCTCCTTCGAATTGCTCGTAACAATATATATATATATATATATATATATATATATATATATATATATATATATATATATATATATATATATATATATATATATATATATATATATATATATATATATATATCGCGAATATCGGACGCGATATTCGGAGGTCGTGGGTTCGGATCCCACCGGCGGCATGGTTGTTTTTTCTGCTGCTTTATAAGTAATTAATTTTCTTTAATCGATTTATTAATCTAAGTACTATAATATCCCACTGATAAGCACAACACATAAAAAAAACATTCCCATATATGGACCTTGGTTCCGGTGACTGTTAGCTCCCTTAATATATATATATATATATATATATATATATATATATATATATATATATATATATATATATATATATATATATATATATATATATATATATATATATATATATATATATATATATATATATATATATATATATATATATATATTAAGGGAGTCGCTGCAAACAATATTCTTTGAAAGGTAAAGCCTCGTGAGATCAGTTGTTCTGACATTTTTTTTTCGCTCAATTAGCCGAAATTGTTGTAAGTGCTTCAGTTGAAGCAGACGAAACGACCGGATTGGCATATTCAAAGGACCCGCGTTTCTTGCAACGCTCGTCTCGGCGGCCTTGTGACGCTTTCGACTGCCGAAAACAGATGGCGCCACTGCCGCCATTCAGCTAAAAAACGTCGTCTGCGGGTTTTGGTTCGCCGATCTCTACGCAGACGATTATGTTTTCACATCATGCACGGCTCAACTCAGTAAGTACCGTTGTCAAACTTGCTACGATACAAAAGTTACCATAATACGAAAGCTCTATGTGCAGTTTCACCGCAAATGAGCTAGCGGTTGAGGCGGGGAAACTTTTGAAAATCTTCACGATAAAAACGCACAATGATGTGTGTATATATATACAGCTCATCTATCCAACCTAGGCTTGCGACCGGCGGGAGAGCCCGTGACGTTACGAGTAGTCAAAGCGTTCGGACCAATCAACATGGAGCGCTGCTATGGCGCCACGCATTACATCACTACGACCTCCCAAATCAGCATGGCGCGTTGCACCTGTGGCCTTAATGGCCTTAATAGCTGTCGCTGTAAAAAAAAAAAAGCTAAAAAGCGGCCGTGATGAATGAGAACATTAACGTGAAAAGCGATGGTGCTCCACCAGGCACGAGTTTGAGGTTCATATACAGGAACAGTCATCTAATATATATCCTCTTCACACCTGTCATAAAGCCGTAAGCCTGTTATAAGGTGGTACAGGTAAAGCATGCGTGACGTAAGCAGTGCACCAGGCATGTAAACATCTGACTGCTTGCTGAGCTTGCAAAGTGATCACTGATCACTAGGGGCCTAGCTTTGTTACCTTTGCTGCCGAAGTGGCTACTTTCTCGCATTTGCTGTCTAAGCGAGCTGTGATATGTCACGTTTACTGGCGAGGTGAGTGAGTCTTTGAGGTCAGCGGAGGCGAGTTTTTGGTTACTACATACTACGGTGACATCGTTTACTCTGAGAAAGTCCCTCCCTCAGCTAAGGTTCCGAAGAAAGTGCAATTAATTTCTCCCCCTGGGTGGCTGTGACTGTGGCGTTTGACTCCTTAACCAGTCCATGGGCCTCATTTCGGTGGAGACGAAATGAAAACACGCCCGTGTGCTATTCGATGCAATGCACTTCAAAGCCCTGGGCGCTGGAAATTAGTCCGGAGTGATCCACTATGGCACCCGTCATTGAATGAATGAATAATAATAATAATAATAATTGGCTTTTGGGGAAATGAAATGGCGTATCTGTCTCATATATCGTTGGACACCTGAACCGCGCCATAAGAGAAGGGATAAAGGAGTGAGTGAAAGAAGAAAGGAAGGAAGAGGTGCCGTAGTGGAGGGCTCCGGAATAATTTAGACCACCTGGGGATCTTTAACGTGCACTGACATCGCACAGCACACAGGCGCCTTAGCGTTTCGCCTCCATCGAAACGCAGCCGCCGCGGTCGGGTTCGATGAATGAATTTTATTCCCGTCATCATGGGGCCTCACGGTAGGGAGGCAGCAATTAGGAGGGGGTGCCTCCCGGCCGGCTCTCAGCACGTCGTTGCCCAGACTCAAGATTTTGATTTAAACTTCGCGCCGATATGTTTAGGACTTGAGCACATTAGGGCGGACGTTATACAAACTGCGCGCAATACGAAATACATATTTGCTGAAGTTTGTCTGGTTCAATCTTATTAATTACTAAATATTGAGTAAAAAGGTGCAACGTTGAACTTTTCTTCTGCGAATCTCGGTAGCCAACCTAGCCAACCAAGCATCAGTCTCAGCAACCATGGGCAGCCTTCGTTTTGGTTGTTAGCTTTCTACTTCTTACGTAAGGACGGCATCCTCTAACGTAGGCTTGTCGCATATTTCTTGGAATTCGCCTTTTGCACTGAAATACGCCGTGTGTTAAACAGTCCAGTGCCTTTCACGATGGGAAGATCTCGCAGCAGGAGCAGGAGTCGGTCCCCAAAGCTAGTTCGGCATAAAAACAAGCGCCCACGGAAGCGCTCCCACTCTAGGGGACGGAGCCGCGACAGCGTCAGCAGGGCAGGGGCTAAATTCAACGACCGCAGACCAAGGTAGAGCCTTTTTTCATGCTTCTTACTTCTTTTCGTGGTCTACACCTAATGCTGGAGTTTCTAGTTGGTCAATCTTGAGGATTTTCACACAGATATGTGCCTCGTCGGGCATCACTCCTTTAACTCTCCATTTGAGGGTCGCTAAGCATGTTTGCTGTCTTAACATTTTTGTGCTTGCTGTAACGATTGTTCGCGGTCGAAATGTGAGTTTTCTCTTGTTTGACACGTGCAACTGCTAATAGCTACGTAAGCGCCCAGAGGTTGCGTATGCCATACGGACGTATGAAGCCAGCACGGTTTTCTGTGAGTAGGAGCTCGACAGTTCATTTTTTTACTCACGCGTTGTAGTGGCGCAACTGTTCTGACCGCGTGTATTCGCTCTGTTCATGCGGCGAAGGAAGCGGTCATCGTCGGCGTCGAGCAGCAGCAGCGACGACATCGACGGCCTTTTGGACTCGGCCAGGCGCAAAGTGAAGAGGTCGTCGGAAGGCGACAGAGGATCCGATTTCGAGCGCCAGAGGTGAGTGTTATGTCTCCGACGAGCACCTTCACTTCTTGATCCACACTACAGTCGTGCAGGTAATCTTATTAAAAGTCAAATTTGACAGGACCTAGCTGCTTGTGTTGGCATCTCGAGTTCACTTTCAACCTGTGAAATGGCAAGTGATCGCGAAGCTAGGCCTTGCGCTGTGACCTCGGCCACTGTCTTGGCAGGTTTTGGTGCGGAGCCTTACCATGCGCGTCCAGATTGGACTTAAGTACAGTACAGTATTCGGCAGTGGGGTTTTGAAGTGAAGTTTAGCACGAATTTTGTGCTGTATAAGCACCGTTGACACTATCAGGCATGATTGCCGTCAGGTCTACCACATGTATATCTATAGTGATCTTTTCTTCAAGGTGATAGTAATGCTGTGAATGTGATTAGGTGGAGTTTCCGGGGCCTGAGAAAATGCACAAAGTTTTGAGTCATTGCCTTAGAACAGGAGCACATACAGAAGCAGGCTCGGCAGCAAATCTGTTAAGGATTGAAAGAGGGGCATTTAAAGCATCGGTCCACGGATTAGTTTCCAGAGCTGCTAGGTGTGTGCAGAGAAACATTGTCAAGAATCTGCATCGTATGGTAAATGGTTTTCACTCTACTGCTTATGCCTGTGCTACACGGGCATTTCAAATGTCATCGAACCAAATGTCATTTGACTCAAATGCTAATCTTGTGTTGCTACACAATGTTTTTCAGTGGCATTTGGTTGAAGACATTTGAGACATTTAAATACCTTCGAAGTATGAGTGTATGTATCTTCTTGCGCAGCTTCTTCATGCCTTCATTCGGAAAACGAAAATTTTGTGCACTGACATCGCACAGCACACGGGCGCCTTTGCGTTTTGCCTCCATAAAAAAGCTGCAGCCGCCGCGGTCGGGGTCGGGTTCGAGTTCCTGGGTTCGATCCGTCCCGCACCTTTTTTTTCCTTTCTTCTTTCACTCCCTCCTTTATCCCTTCCCTTACCGCGCTGTTCAGGTGTCCAAAGATATATGAGACGGATACTGCACCATTTGCTTTCCCCAAAAACCAATCATTATTATTATGAGGAAATGCGTGCTCCATATCAACAAATTTGAACATATTATGTGTACCAGCTTTTTATTTATTTCTGTGGCCGGTGCAGCTGCACAACTTGGTGGCTCCGGTGGTCATCTTCTAGTTTGTTGGCTGCATTTTTTTCCTGTTTCGAGTTTCCGAGCCCATCTGTGTAATAGCACCAATCTTTGAAAGGAAACTGAAGGTTTTCGTTATGAGTCTTGTTATGAACACTTGTCAATATTCCTTTCAAAGATAACCTGTATGTTTCAAAGGATTTGTAGAAGTTACTCAGGTGAAACTTGGCAGCAGTAATGTTGTTGAAATATGGCAATAGAATTAGAACCTTTTAACTGCCTTTTAAAATTGTGGAGTTCTATTGACCTCTATTGAGACTGAATGCCATTTGGAGCCTCGAATGCCATTGCAGCAGTAAATTTAGGCTTTGAGTTTAGTATTTTCAGCATTTTGTAGTTTGCAGTTGCAAAATGCATTTATCCAACTCCTGTGCGCATGAGTTCAGCTTGGCCAGTGCATTATGTGATTGCCAAATAAAGGCTGGACTGAGAACTTAGAGTTTAGCTCACTCCTGTTCTGCTGCCTTGAATGAGCCCTACTCTTAATAGGAAGTTGTGCAGATGTAATTGGTGATGAGCGATGGATAGTGCAATTGACGTAGCTGAGGATTTCTGTACAGATCTCTACAGAAGCCGAAATAATCTGGTCTATAATCACGAAGGAAGCGGTTCAGAGAAATTTCATACCCCGTTAATGGTGATGAAAGAATTAAAGAATGCCCTATTAGCAATGCAAAGGGGGAAGGTAGTCGGTGAGGATCACGTAACTGCAGGTCTGCTGAAGGACGCTGGGGAGATTGTACTAAAAGAAGCAAAGAATACCTTGTTAGCTATCCAAAGGGGAAAGCAACTGGTGATGGTCAGGTAACTGCAGGTCTGTTAAAGGGTGGTGGCGAGATTGTGCTAGAAAAACTAGCCACCCTGTATATGTAATGCCTCATGACCTTGAGCTTACTGGATTTGGAAGGACGTGAAAGATTTGACCAATCAGCTTACTGCCTGCTGCCTGCAGGGTATTTACTAAGGCTAGTGCTAATAGATTCTGAGCACTATTGGGGTTGAATCATTCGAAGGAGAGGCTGGCTTTTGTAAAGGCTGCTCAACTGTAGACATTGTTCGTGCTATCAATCGGGTGATTGAGAAATACGTAGAAAATAACCAACTCCTATATGTAGCCTGCATAGATCACTAGAAAGCATTTGACTGAGTTGAAACTTCAGCAGTCGTGCAGGCATTGTTGGTTCAATGTGTAGAAGAGTCACATGCGAAATTGCTGGAAAATGTCGTAGTCATAGAGAAAGTAATAAAACCCCAGTAAGGAAGAGTATCAGGCAGGGAGACACGATTTCTCTAGTACTATTCACCGTATTTTTACAGGAGGTATTCTGAGATCTGCGTCGGGAATGGTTGGGAATAAAAGTTAATGGCGAATACCTTAGTGATTGGCGAGCTGCGGATGAAATTACCTTAATAACTCAGGGAATTGCAAAGCATAATCAAGGACCTTGACAGGCAAAGCAGAATCGCGGGCCTAAAAATTAATATGCAGAAAACTAACGTAATGTTCAGCGCTCTTGGAAAGGAACAGCAGTTTACAATAAGCAGCGAAGCGTTGGATCTAGTAAGGAAGTACATCTACTTAGGATAGGTAGTGCCCACAGGTATAGACCATGAGGAAGAACTGACAAGAATTACAATAGGGTGGAGTGCATTTGGCAGGTGTTTTCAGGTGTTATGGGGCAGAAATATGGAAGCTAGCGAGAAGCATTGAGCATAAATTGAGGATAACTGGGCGCATTATGAAAAGGAAAATTATAGATGAACGTTAAGAGATAAGAACGCAGACAACGCTGCCAAAACTGGCATGCCTGTTCACGCAGGTAATGTCTGCGCCCAAGAAGTAGTTCGTCATGCAACCAAAGTGAGCACAAGCATATTTCTTTGCGGCAGATCTTGGGTACCATGACTGGCGACCTCCTGCACTTCGTTTTACCTCTCAGTACATTTTCGTCATGCGACTCATCAAGAATTCGAGAAGTAATGACATGTGGCGGTATGACACGCAGCTGGAAGGGCAAATCGCTCCGACTCCATCCATGCCTAAAAACTAGTTCACACTCAGTGAAAATTATTGCCAGAAGCTGCGAACACCGAGCACCTCACAGCGTTGGCTGTCATTTTCAATGCTCGCACATTGTCTTATATTGCTCTTTGTTTTCTTCCAAACACTCACCAAGGCTTTGAGAACGATTGATGTGTGGCGAGCAATATTGTTTCGTGGACTCACTACTTCCACAGCCTCCGCAGTGGGCCGCCGCGGTGGCTGAGTGGTTATGGCTGGTTATGGCGCTCGGCTGCTAACCCGAAAGACGCGGGCTCGATCCCGGCCGCGGCGGTCGAATTTCGATGGAGGCGAAATTCTAGAGGCCCGTGTACTGTGCGATGTCAATGCACGTTAAAGAACCCCAGGTGGTCGAAATTTCCGGAGCCCTTCACTATGGCGTCCCTCATAGCCTGAGTCGCTTTGGGACATTAAACCCCCCTAAAACCCTAAAACAGCCTCCGCAATGTTGGCTACTATGTATGGAACAGAGTATAGTCGAAATCATGAAGAAATGGGCATGTGCAGGGCATTTAATACAAAGGCAATAGCTGATAGTCATTAAGTGTAACTGGCTGGATTCCAGAAGGCAAACGTAGCATGGGGCAGCAGAAGGTCAGGTGAGTGGAGGAGGTAAAGTTTGTGAGGATAGAGTGGCTGCAGCTGGCGAAGGACAGCATTAAAGGGACACTGAGGACAAGTCTATTCTATTTTTGTTCTCAATAAAAATTGATTCCCTGGCTCTTTCTGGCCGTGTTGACATTTGTCCAGCAGTAGAAGACGCATTTATTGCCAACAAAATTGGATTTACAGACCTTTGCGCCAAGCAGTTAAAATTTGTCACGTCTCTATAAAGGACAAGTTGCCAATGTTTAGAAGTGAATGGGATGTAACGGAGCTTTTGAGGTCCACGCTGAAAAATCTGTCGACACATGCATTTTACGTGCGAGATTTATTTATTTATTTATATATGCTTACTACTAATTCCATTTAGAATTGTGGCTGGAGATAAGGAAGTTTGCAAACTTGGCTAGTGATGCCGCAGTTTTATTTCATTTTTCGGTCTGTTCTAGCCTATTAAAGCTCTGTTTTCATGGAGAGTTGCCTCTTGGTCGATAGAATGCTGTAGTCTGTCGATACAGGCCAACTTAATTTGTCCCAAGAGTCCCTTTTATTGTAGAGATATGAGAGAGGCCTTTGACCTGCAGCAAATGTAGTTAGACTTTTGATGGTGATGATGAGCTCGGGCTCCTTATCATCTTCTGGTTGTCTTACAGGGGGTGTGATAAACTAGTCACTTGACATTTTTTGTTATTTGCAGTTCTTGGCATTATATAGCAGTCGGATGTTCCGTTCTGAGGTTTTTTCACTGGTGGTGGTATACGTTACCGTTTATGAGACGGAAGGTGTCGGCGCTATTGTTAGTGTGTTGTAGTTCACAAATCTCGCATTGACGTCACGGTCATTCAGTTTAATTGCTGGGCCTGTGGTCTAGGGGGTTGTGGCTCTTTTTGAGCATGTGCCATCTGTGGTCATGTAATTTGGGTAAAGAATTACCTTATTTGTCAACCCATGTCTGAGTTCTGTCTGTTTCCAAAAATGCAGGGTTGTAAACAAAAGTTTTGAGTGCTATTTTGAAACAAGTCTCCCGTGTAACAGTAGTAGCGGTGTTTCCAAAAATGCAGTGCAATGAAGAAAGGTTGTGTTTTGAAACAAGTGTCCTGTGCAATAGAAGTGGTGTTAATGCATAGGGCTTTTGGCTTTTATGTTAGGTCATTTATGTTGTGTTGGCAGAACAGTCTAGTGTGGAAGTGTAACTTCTAAATTGAAATAATTAAACTGGAACAAGTAGGTGAAGAGTAGTGTGTGGACTACTAGGCTTCTGAATATGCTGAATACCTTTAAGGATCATTAGACTTCCACAGTTATGCTGAAAATACAGCATAGCAAAGTTGAATGCAAAAGTGTCTCCAGCAAAGTAGGCAAAGGTGACACTCATTTCCATTCTTATTTGGTGTTTAACTGCTGATTGTAAAATAAAAGCAGTCCAGGAAACGCTGTGAGCAGTTTTTCAGTTTGCTTCAAAGGCAGCAGCAACTTTGTTAGCCAGGTTGTTCAGTTCTATTCTTAAATGTAACAATTTCAAAAACTCTTGGAGTGATAAAAGTGCTGTTTGTGTCTTTCAATGAGTGTTGGTAAATTTAGGCTTTTACTTCAGTGTTTTTCAGCGTATTGGAGTTCACAGGTGCGGAATGCATAAAAAGGAAGCTGAATAAGCATTTTTGAATAATGCCTTTTGTTCTGAAGGACTATGAGGCGAAAACACACTTTATTGCCCTTAGCAGCAAAAATCGCAAAAACATGCCTTTATTGAGAAGGAAAATGCAGCTGGACAGGTAGTTTGTTGCAAAAGTTTACAGTCCACTAAGCCATTCAAACTTTAAATTTTTAACAGCAGACAGTACATGCACATGCATTCTAAATAGGACAATCTTATAGCATGAAACTAATGATTATGTCCATAGTGTAAGCAAGAATCATACATTTTCTTTAAGGAATCTGTCTCTAGGACATAATGCTTTTCAATGTTGTATGAAAAACAAAAATAGCACTGGTTCTTGGGAGCAAGGTGTTGTTTTTACATTCTTTGTACAGTTTTCTTTATGGTTTGAGGTAGCATAAATGCGCGTGGCCTTGTGCTGTGGTGAACGTTGGCATCGTGCCAGTGGAAGCTCACACCATTGCGGAGGCTTAGGGAGCAAAGTTTCGGTGGCGTTGTATGCTACATTCGTGCATGCTTGCTTCGTTGCTTTGAATTATACTTTAGTCAGGTTAGTCGAGCGTCATGCATGTGTTAAATCACTTGATTGTTCTATAGGATTTAACATCCCAAAACTGTTCGTGTTATGAGGGATGGCTTAGTGGAAGGCTCAAGATAATTTTGACTACCCGGAGTTCTTTAATATGTACTTACATCCCACAGCACATGGACCTGTAGCATTTCGCCTCCATTGAAATGCGACTGCTGCGACCGGGATTGAACCCATATCTTTCGGGTCAGCAGCCAAGCACCATAAACAATGAGCTACTGTGGTGGCTTCATTTTTTCTTGAATTAACATCAATATTCATTTAGAATTTTGAGTAACTGCAACCTATTGTGTCCGAGTCTTCTTTACCACTTACTGTAGTGGTGCAACAATGCTTTGGCCGTGTGCTGAATTTTTTCAGATTAAAGGGACTCTGAGGAGAAATCAAAGTTGTTTGTATTGATAGATTTCTGCATTCAAATGATAGAGACTCTACTTTTGCTGAAAAGACAGTTTATTAAGCTAAAAAAGGCCAAAAAATGAAATACAGGTATCGCTACCACTCGCCATTGCTGCAAGTAAACGGCAGTGCGTCAAGACAGCTTTATAGGCGCAGATCTGTGAGGCTAGGCTGCACTGGCATTCCCTTCTAAATGGTGACCAAGGAGTCCTTTTCAGTTTTGATGTGAAAAGTATGAATCAAGTGGCGGGAAAATTTTCAAGCCATATTTTCTCAGCATTGAATCAGAGAGCCATACCATCAATTTTTGCTAACAACAAAGATAGAGCAACCCTCAATGGCCTGTTAAGGCTAGGGTACTGATCGCGTACGCTTTGAAGTGCACATTTTTCCCATCTTGTCTGTGCCTTTACACAGTGTCTAGAAAGCAACACTAAAATGTCTTGCAGTTTAAAGTTGACATGATCACTACTTGAACATGAGAGTAAACCAGACTACTTAAAAGAGAGAGAGGTACAAATGTAGAGGCCAAATGCTTGAGCGCTGCAAATGTTGAATAAGCCAGTAAACAAGGAAGGTGAGGCTGCTGGTGCTATGCCTTCCTTCCCTTCAAAAGGACGCCGAGAAGGACTCCTTCCATTTATTGTTGTCTGTAAAAATTTATTATTGTACTCCTTATGGGGATGTTGACGTTTGTACAGCTACAGCTGCATTTAGACGTATTTATGGGTGAAAAAATTGAACTGAGTAATTTTCCCGCCGCCCGATTCCAACATGTGGTGTTTACCACAAAAAGGACTAGTTGCTATCATTTTTGAGTGAACAGCTATGTAGCAAGCATCCAGATCCATGCCCAGAAATTTGTGTCAACACATGCAGTTTACTTGTGAAATCGGCCGGTGATGGCGGCACCTGCATTTTGTTTCCTGGTGTTTTCTAGTTTGTATAAGCTCTGTTTCTGGTGCTTTTGGTCTTCTAAGTGATTACACCACGGTACCCTATCGATACAGGCCAAATTTAATTAGTCCTCAGGAGTCTATACTATCCCTTGTTAAGCAGGGTCTGACACTCTGTGACTTGAAGTGCGAGTGTTTCAGTGATGTAAGCAGAAAGAAAGAGAAGCCACTGAGTACTGAAAGCAGATGCTATACATTAGACCCAAAAAGTTATATCATTTCAATTAATCTCTTTTTTTAGGTTTGTAGCTGCAACATTGTGTGTCCATGCAGGAATCATAAATGCAGGCCATTCCGGCACTTGCAGAATTGTGCGACAAATGGAAATTTGTTCAGCTTGGCACACCTGTGCATTTGAATAACGTTGATCTACTACGCTACAGAAGAATCATCCAGTACTTCTGTACAAGCTTTGGAACAGAAATTCTGAACCAATTCTTGAAATCGCTTACCAAGTTGCAGAGTGCCAGACTTGTTCCCTTTGGTCCGTTTCCTTTGGTCGCAAACGACGGTTAAGGTGCATTTGTTACTGAACAGGACATTTTTTTCCAATCATTAAACATCCAACTATTGTGCAATTTTGTCGTGTTGGAATTAGTTGACCACTGAGTGCTTTATGTGCTCAAAGCATTTCCTTGAGTGCCTGTTGGATAATTGCATTAAATGAGAAGTGTAAATTGTCATTGTGCATACTTCGAGCTGCGAGTGATGAATCTAAAGCAGTATTTGCAGCAGACTTTGAAACTGGTTCAGCCTTGGACATGTCAAAGCTGTTGTAGCTGATTGGTAGCGAGTACTTCGAGAACTCTTAATGTTGATAGGTCATACTGTTGAGCCATGGAGACATGCAAATGAACCTTTGGGAGGCTTATATTATTGATATCTGATGTAGTGCTGACAAGCTTCCTTCACATACCATTTCGTATCACTATGATGTCCGCTGCAAAGCATTTTGTGCCTGCATTCACACATGCATAGACTGGAAGTATTTAATTTTCTTTTTCAGTTGAAGACAGTGCAGTGAGCTATGGAACGGAAAGCAAGGCATAACATTTAAAGACTGGAAGAGAGCAGAGTGAGTTAGGGAGCAAATTGAGGTTAGTGATATCCTGAGACCAAGAAAAGGAAATGGGCATGGCTAGGGCATATGATTCGGAGAGCATATAACTGATGATCTTGTGGCACCCCTCGCGTCGTTCTCTGGCGGCAGGCCACAACTCACTCCGTGTGTGGTGCCTGTCAGTGAAGAAGTTGGTAATAGGCCTTGCAGCATAGTAAAAGAAAAGTTCGAAGCCTAACACTGTTTGGGCGAGTTCTCGCTAACAGTGTGGATTCCATAAGAAGGCAAATGTTGCAGGAGACTGTATAGAGTCAGGTGGGTGGATTAGATTAGGAAGCTTGCAGGGATAAGGTGGCCACAGCTGGTGCTGAACAGGAGTAATTGGGGGCCAGTGGGAAAGGCCTTTGTCCTGCAGTGGACATGTCTGAGCTGATGATGATCATGATGACATTCTTTTTGTGTGTGTGTGTGTGTGTATGCAGGCGGCAGCGTGATGCAGACCATTCCAAGAGGACGGAAGAAGAGATGCACCGCCGAATCGAAGAGGCGGTGGCCGCCCGGGTGGCCGAAGAAATGGAGCGGCGGCGCGAGGCAATGGAAACGGAGGTGCGACGCCGCGTCGAGGAGGCCCGACACAACATGGAGAAGCAGCTGTTGCAAGAGATGGAACAGCGCCGAGCTCAGATGGTCGCCGACCAGCAATTGCGGGAGGTAGGCCACCGGCCCCCTCTTCCCGCTGTTTCGCACGCGTGCTGCACCAGGCTGTTCTGTGACTGCTTCTGTTGTCATCGCCATCGGCGACCCGTAGATGGTGGCTTATCAAGTGTAGCGTTCCTCCACAGCAAACTGTGATATAATGTGTTGCTTTGTGGCACGTTGCTGCTGGCACTTTTGTTGCTGTTGCTGCGGCCAGCCATTCCTACGGCACTTTGAACACAAAAGAGGTCGTTGTCATTAACTTGGCTTTATAGTAAGACACGGCCAGCTGCTCAAGTGGCAGGTGTAAGGTATAGGATTTCATTGGTATGATGCTTCTGATGTTTCACTTGTTGGCTAAGCAGGCTCCTTCCTTTGTTTAGCTTGAAAAGATGTGGCGCTTGAGTTCCGTGAAGCATGCTGCTTAACGTAAAACCCGCATATAATGCGAACCCGAATATAATACGAGGTGAAGCTTTAAGAGACGCAAAATGGAAAAAAGAAAGTTTACCCGCGTATAATACGAGTGACGAAAGCTCAGAGAAGACATTTATTCAAATCGCATCCCGCACTTCAATCACTTTCATCTTCAGCAGCGCTTTCTTCGGACATTTCTTTGTCTGACAAATCATCCCAAATGTGCTCATTTTCTATGCCATCGAGGGCGTTCAAGATGCCGCACTTCTTAAAAGAATGATCCACAAGACCTTCTGGGATGGCCGCCCACGCGTCCACGATCCATTTGCACAGCGTGGCTGGTGAAGCCCGCTTCAGCCGCCCAGTTGGCGTCACTGCAGGCTTACCTGAGCGCATCCACTCTGCGTAGCACCGCTTAACTGCATCCTTGAAGGGTTTGCTTACCAAACATCAAGGCGCTGTAGTTGTGACATCGTCCCACCCGAAATCACGAGTTCAGTGCCGCAGCTGCGTAGCAGCCTCTTCACCGAGTCGCCAACGTCCACTTCGCGAAGCGTGGCTTACATGCGAGCACGTGCATTGTCAACAGGCACACGGCACACCACGACCCCTCGGCATACCCATCAGATCAACAACAAAGAAACGACATCGTGACGTCGTTTGTCGAGAGTAATGAAGCCAAGGCATAGCCACGCACCAATAGCAAAGCCAAACTGTAGCCACGCCGCAATAATGAAACCAAAACTTCGAGCAACTTCGAAAATTTTTGTGTGGGTCCGCAAATAGTATAAGGCGGAAATTTAGGACGCTAATTATGGGAAAAAAACCTCCTATTATACGTGCGTTTTTGTGGTTTTTGTTGAGAGGCCAGTGATAGCCACTTCGGCAGATAGATTGCAGCATATAGATTTCGTATTGATTTCTTATGGCAACATGCTACCTCCAATTCGTATCTGGCTTTTCGCATGCTCTTGTACCAGCTTGCTCGAGCAGATTCTTTGCAGAATGTCATTTATCATGACACAGTACATGAAGATTTGAGCAGGGACATTAACTGTTACAGGTTTTTGTGTAAACTCAAATGTGCCAGCTTTGTCGGACATCTTCGTCAATATGGGTCAAAATGCTGTTGTCCTGTTGGGTAGGAGATAAAGGGCGTCTGTCCTTCATGCCACTCTCTGGCTTCTTTAGGCTAGCTTGTGGCTGACTGGCTTGAGGTTCGTGGCTCTTGTCTAAAACAGAAGCTTGTAGAAAATTGAGTTGCTGAGGCTTTCATTTCAGGCTGACTTTCGCTTAATTTTTGTATATCATTCACTTCGAGGAAACTGCTTTATCAGTCTTGCCTTTTTGGCTTTCCAAACTGCTGTCTTCATTAGGTTTGCGCTTTCCTGCTTGATTCGGCATTGCATAAATTATGAGAGTGTGCCAACATAGTATAGTGCATTTTTATATTGTCATTGTCTGTGGGCTTTACTGTGTGATTTGATTTTGTATGAAGAAAGCTTATTTTGTGTCTTGTTGTTGGGAAATCAATGCGTTAAAACTTGTATTTCTCGATTTGAAATCACTGCATACAATTTCACATATTCTTTTCAGCCAGAAAATATGCAGACAAGTTTTATGCAGGCACTCTTATACGAACCACATTAAAGGGACTTATGCAAGCATTCTGATGGTTTGCCAGTAGGAAAATCAGAAGGAGCTAGTCTTGTAGTAAGTGATTTTGAAGACAACAGATCAGTGTGAAAAAGTTATCACCCTTATGGTGTAGAATTTGTTTGCTTACATCATTGATTTGCATTGCAGTAATGCTAGGTGAGGTAGTTCATTCATAATTTGAGCACCATTCTGTGGACAGTCAGGAGAAAGGGTTTTTTAAGTTTTGGGTTTTGCAGAGTTTGACTTCAAATATAAGGCCTGAGAACAAGTTAAGGGTGTGGTGATCACAATTAAGGGGTACTTTGTTAGCACTGCAATGAAGTTTTCACTTTACATGGGTGTGCTTTGTTTTGATACTGTAGATCTTTTTTCCAGTGTAGGCATATGCAGATTTTGTTGGGGCTTAGTAGGAAAAACATTGTAGGTGGTAACGCTTTTGCAGCTTTATTATTGCTGAGGCGAAGTGTTATGTGGGACAGTGTCGAGGCTAAGCTGTAACGAAGGGGCATGCATGAAGTGTGGGCTAATGCAGTGTAGTATGTTGCCTTGTTTTAAATTGTGTTCTGCTTAGCTTGCATTGCACAGTGCTTTTCTCTGAAGCGGGTGTGACAGTAGCTGTAGGGAATGCAACAAATATATTGGCAAAAGCTTTAAAGATTTCTTCAGGAGTGCATGTGAAATTGTCTTGTGAAGTTCTTCACTCGGAGGAGACCAGTCCTTTGAGTTGCAGTCCCAGTGCTGGACAGACATTATCATGCACTATAATGAGACTGTAAGATCATATTGTAGAGGAAATGTTTAACTGTGTTTAAAAATGAAACAATTCTGGGAATCAAACGGTTACGTGGCAAGTAGTTCCATGCTAGCTTAAAGTGTGTAGGTAGATTGGGCGCACATTTAGAGCGCTAAAGAAAGCATTACATAAAGCCAGGGGAGTGCTTGGACTGTGTGCACATCGTCAGCGTTCCGTGGGAGCTCTTCACAGGCAGCGAGCAAGGGTGTGGCGGTGGCGGAACACTCCTGTTTAACCCGAGACTTGTTTCCCCCCTGCACGCCAACTATGCCTCTTCCAAGCTCTCTCTCTCTAGGCACTGCAGTCTCGCCGGAAACCAAGCGTGAGTGTCTGGAATCAATTTGTCGTGCAGGGAAGCTGGCTGTCAACCACAGGCAAGAGAATGAATGCGTCCTTTCACTTGGCAAGTTTGATGCAGTGGGCTCGAAATGAAAGAAAAGATTTTTATGGGCAAAAAGGGATGGTGGGGTAGAAAGGTCTCGTTTCCTCCGCAGTTAAAATGAAAAAGTAGTAGGAACTGAGGAAAAAAAAAATGCTGCAGAGAAGCTGTGGTTGTTTGTTTGCCCCCATTGCCGGTGGGGCATCCTAGCGTACGATGTGAGAGGGCACCTGGCGATGATGTGTTGCGGGGAGCTCAATGCAGAGGCGCAAATACCTGGGCGGCTTTCCCTCAGGTATACCTCGGGTGAGTCACTGGGTTATGCTCTTATAGATTAAAAGATCTGCTCTATGCTGTATAATGTAATGATGCAGTTTTTGTTTGCATGAGGGTCTTGTCTTAGCTGCATTTCACCTTGGGAGATCATTGCTTTAGTGGTTAAATTAAAAAAAGTCTTTGTAGCAGTGTCAGTCTGTGTGGCAATCATGTGTTCCTATTGCCTGTGAACTGTTTTCATTTTAGTGATGAGAAAAAAATGCCTTAGAACAAACGTGTAATATTTAAAAATGAGGGAATGAGAAGTCTTTATGATGCGACATTTAGGAAAAATTGATATCAGTGTGTAAACCGGCACTAAGCTTTGTGTAAAAGTTTATTGTAGAAAAAGGAGGCAAATTTCAGTGGTACTCTTAGTTGTTCAATTAGTCTTATTCTGGGAGTTTTGATTGTCACTGCGAGAACGTTAAGTTGTGTGAATAACATGAACGACAAAGAAACTATTTGGGTAACTGGCATGCTTGCCGCACAAGGCTTCCTTTGATGCTGCCCTTATCATTGTAATGTAGGTTGTGTAAATTTCCTTTTTGTTGCGCACTTAAGTTTTGGATGTTCAAGCGTGCGCTTTATTTTGTTCGTGGGGTTACCATTTCCTGTCTCAATAGTATATTAGCAATCCTAGTCTTGTTGTTAACAGTGCTTTTCTTGTGGTTTCCGTAGGAGGAGGAGAGAAAACGACTCCAAGAGCTTGAGCAAATGCTGGCAGAAAAAAGCAAGCAGTTGGAGGAAGCACAGCGAAACTTGGTAAGTGGCCTTTGTTATCAGCCGGGTTCATTGTACAAATAAAGCCATCAACGCAGTGAACACTTGTTATTGCATCATCACCTGAGAGCTCTTGAGATCTGACTCGGAATGCAGACTCGAGCACACTTGTAGCATTTCAATTTCCTCAGTGCTCTTTTAAGGGGGGCGACTGCTTCTGGGGGTGAAAAAATCGCGAAAAAAAATCTATTTTTTTCAGGAATAGAAGTTTTGAAATCCCCAGCTGTTTCCTACTAGTCTGGGAATTTCCAGAAGCCCACAGTCAATATTTCATATGTAATACGCTTAAAAGAAGTGTAGATTCGCACGCACTCTTGTCAGATTTCGACACGAAAACCACTCTTTCTGCGACACACAGCCGTCATTCTTCGGCAGTGATCGCCGCCATCTTGGTCTCATTCGGAAAGCAGCTTTTTGTGTTCAGTTTTGTGCAATTGCTGCGCTTTTACGCTTATTGGTTGCAGAAAAAAAAAAGTCAACTTGCACTGCTTTTCGGTAGTCTTTGCACGTGACTGAAACGTGCCGTCCGATGGGCTGAGACGCTTCCTGTCGTGTGTTTGACGTGTCTGTCGCCGGCCGCAAGCGGGAGCGATCTTCTCTTGAGTATTGCCGTTAATGTGCCTTCGGAAAGAAGCGTTCAGAAAGAAGAGGAAAAAGTCACTTATTGACAGCTTTGACATGAAGGAGTTGCTAGGCTGAGTACGTTTGCAATGGGGCAGAAGTTTTATTGGGGCAAGGCAGGGAAGGTCTGGCTGAGAGCATTCCTGAAATGTAGGGGTGTGGGAATATTGGAAATTTCAAATACAGTAGCCGACGGGTAATTCGGACTCCAATAATTCGGACTTGTAGGATATTTTGGACCTCGATGAGGCACCGTCAGTCACCCCATAGAAGCACATACATATTAGCAACGGATATTTCGGAATTCAAAAGTCCGAAAGTTTGATTTTTCGGACTAATTTCAGTCGCCTGCGGGCCAAAATCGGCCATCTTATCGGCTTTTTGCCGGCGCGCCATCTTGGATTGAGGTGGATTTACGCTGCAGTTGGATTGGCTTGACATACTTTCGGTACCTCATTGTTGCCAGTAGAGGTCCCTGCGATCTCTGACACTTTGAGGTGGCAGCCGGATTGTCATTGCCGTCAACTTGCTTTTGTTGCCGACGTTGTCGCGGGCAGTTATCGCTTGTCCCATATGGGGAAAATTTGGTTGTTGGGGGAAGGAAATTGTGCAGGAGTCGCCTCACGTCTCGGCGGGAAGGGAGAAAGGGTGGACTGAGAGAAGAAAGGAAGAAAGAAGTGCAGTAATGGAGGGCTCCGGAATAATTTCGACCACCTGGAGATCTTTAACGTGCACTGACATCGCACAGCACACGGGCGCCTTTGCGTTTCGCCTGCATCGAAACGTGGCCGCCGCGGTCGGTTTCCAACCCGGGTACTCCGGATCAGTAGCCGAGCGCTCTAACCACTGAGCGAGCCACCGTGGCGGGTCTCATACGTTGGCTGTTTCGTCACTTGGGTTTCTCTGACCGCGTTGACCGAGTGGCGCTCAGTCTTCCCGAAGTTACATCCGTTCGCCGTTTTGTGATTGCGTCTGGCGGTTCTGCCGCTTTGAGCGTGAAGTGCCTTATCTTTGCGTGTTTGACGAGCGGTGTGGTGCACACTGTGGTTGTGGACAACATGCTCGCCGGGTCCGTCAAAGAAGTGTGGGAAGTATTCCAACTAAATGCGGTGACCTTGCTGGCTAGCGTGTACAGTGAAAGCACAACTTTGGCGTAAATACAGGTGCAAATCGTCGCCAGCAAGAGAAATTTTCCGCGAGGTAAAATCAGTGACATTTTTAAGCCGATTTCATCTCAATAAAGTGATTTTTTTGTACTTCATAGATTTTTCGGACAGTTCGATTACTCGGACCATTTTTCGTGTCCCTTCGAGTCCGAAAAATCGGTCGGCGACTGTACGAATTGAACATTTGATATTTAGTTAATATTCATATTAACTTATGTTCGTATTTCATATTCATATTTCCTATGTTCGCCATGTTAACAACATTGCATACGAGAGACACTCGGTTAACTAAGGGCAACTTTTTTAGGTCCCTACAGTAAATACTTCATTATTTAGAAGAGACGCAACCCAGATATGCTCACTTAATGTGGCCAGCGTCATACCAACTCTTATGTGCTACACTGTTCATTCCCTTGGCTCGAATCTGTTCCGTTCCTCAGCTGGATGTCACACATCATTTGAGATTATTGTCTGACTGCACCAAAATTTCCGTCATTCTGCCTCTATAGTTGCTGTCGTGCTCCTGCACTGACTCTTGAGTTGAATTTATGTTGGCTCAGATTTCAGTCCAGCTGTCGCGGTGCCGGTCGTTTTGTACGCGGTAGTCAGGCTGGTCGGACTCCGGAGCTGTCGCCATGTTTACATGGGACAGTTCTGTTCGATTTATCCGCTATACAGCATAGACCGGATTATAAGTGGTACTGCACTGTAACCAAAACATTGTTTTTTCATGCATTCGCGTTTTCACAATGGCCAGCCTACCTTTCAAAGTGCAAATGACAACGCATCAGACGCACAAGGCTGCATATCGCAGGCAACAAAGACGTTTATTTCATCTTTTTATCGAAGCGTCGTAATGAATGACGAACTACATTATTTTAGTCTGGCGCTGCGACTGAACTGCATTGCTAGTAGCTTCATCTTCAAAAACACTAGAGCACTTGAGCGCTTGCTCGCTGAGATTTCTCTGAGTGCAGTAGAACGGCAGTTTGTTGCAACAGTCGAGCACGTCTTTTCACGAAACTTCTGCACTTTCACTCACTTTGTCGGGTTCATCCTCGGATAGAGGCTCATCGCGACCACGCATCGCTGCCATGATGTTTTCGTCTGTGGCGGCTACTTCACACACAATGCCGTTATTGTCAGCGACGACGACGACGAGTTTATCTCGTGCTGGTCCTTGAATCGCTGAATACAACCGTTCAGTGGGTTGAAACTATCATGCCCCAAAATGTTTGCAAGGCACCTGGCCTTGGCTTGCAACATCTAGCCACTCACAGGGACGCCCTGGGCCCAGACCCCAATGTAACCATTCAAACAAAGCGGCGTCATCTTCGTACTTTGACACACGAATCCGCTTCTTTGAAAGCAACGTGCAGTCTTCCTGCAGCTGTTGTCGCAACTGTTCTTCCAAATGGCGGACTCAGTAACGTCGGAGACACCGTACTTTTTTGCCACCGTAGCCTTTTTCAAACCGCTCTCGACATCCCTCACAATGCTCTGCTTGGTTTCGAGAGCTTGCAGTTTCCTGGCTTTCGCAGGAGCAGACGCCATCGGAACTGGAGAGCCGAGGCTGGTAGACGATCTCGCGTTGTCAGCTTTTCGCTACACGCGGTGACACATACCTTGCTCACAGGCTCAGGCATGACAAGACGCTGCCGCACGTGCGTGTGGTATGAGCTGCATTCAATTCAGCTGTGGTTCACTGCACCGCCTGCACCGGTTCATGGTGTGCTGCACCAAAGCCCCCGATTCACAGCGCCCTCTGCACCGCCGTCCGCGATTGATTTGGGTGCAGCCGTGGTGCTGCTTTGGTGCAAGGTACTACGGCACCAGCTGCCAAGGAGGTGCAAAAAATTTTTGCATGTGCAGAGCTTTCAGCAGGCGACGCGCAGACGACGCTAACATGCTTCTAAGTATTGAAGATGAATTGAGGGCGGCCTTCGCTGTCATCGACGGATCCTATGTCATTTTGCGAGAAAATGGCGCTGAAGTACGCGACAGCAGGTAACTTTCTGTGTTTTTTTGTTGTACCTGCTACTTGTAAGAGCTAGCTAAGCCATCCGTGTGCGTGCGGGTTCACATAAAACTTTTTTTTTTCCAGACGGCGCAACAGTGGTGTGTGGGCTGTTGGAAAAATACGGGCAGAGTGAATCTGGGCGTGTTTTGCCGGCGCCGGTACCTCTGCCTGCTGCGCTAGCATGCAGGCAGATGCTGCTGGTTCACCGCTGCCTGGTCATTCTGCTGCGGGTACTGGGATGCCAGGGCTCACGCTAAGCAGCAAGGTAGTTTTAAACTTCTTATAAAGAGGTAAATGAGCGAGGCGGGCTCTTGACGGTAATTTGTTCGTGCCTTCCTGTAGGCGTCGGAAAATATGCAGGGCCTTGAAGCATGCCAAAAGTTCTTTGAACGACTCTCTATAAAGAGTCTGAAGGGCCTCATGAATTCGAAATTGAAGTAGCAATTGCAACCACGCTTTTACAGTACGGTTGAATCCCGGCACAACGAATGCCGTTTCAACGAAATTTTCGCCATAACGAAGTATTTTTCATTCCCTGCAAAATCCCCATAGGAGTTAATGTATTAAAATTTCCTCGAAAACGAATTACTTTGTGAGCACGCATTCGCTTCTACAAATTTTTCGCGAGCCTTCACTGGTCATTGGCCTGCCTTTCTTCAAAAGTTAGGTGCTGTACGGGATTATTCCCTGCTAAAGCAGTGGCTTGGAGCAGCTAAATAATGCACGGAATGTATGTTTATTACATTTTCATGTATTTTTTATTAAAAAATTTGGTTGGGAGTCGTTTATTCGTCATAGGGAAGCAGCGAGGGGACTTGTTGGTGCCGTGCGAAGGCCGCCGGCTGTACGAGGGCCAAAGACGAATCCAAATCCAGTCGCCAGCCTCTTCTCCGCACCTTCTCCGCAGCCCTTGCCTCTATTTTCTCATGTGTCGGTGTGTGTTGATCGTCGATCTCTCGCTGCAGTCTGATCTCGTTGATCGCCTCTGCCATGTCGCCGCCAACGAAGAAGCGAAAGTTTATATTGCTAGAAGAAAAGGATAGAATTATCACTGAAGTGGGAAAAAGGAGGCAATTATTGCCGCAGATTTTGGCATTGCGCCGAGTTCGCTATCGACAATTTTGAAGAATAAAGACAGCATTAGGAAGGCACTTTCATCAGGCACTTCAGCGCAGCACAAGAAAGTGATGCAACCAACGTATGAAGAGCTCGACAAGGCTGTCTATGCTTGATTCGTCGATACGCGAGCAACAAACATGCCCCTGAGCGGTAAAATTGTACAACAGAAGGCCCTAAATTATGCTTGTTTGCTAGGGCTGAACGACTTTAAAGGGATACTGAGGAGAACTCTGTCAATTTTTTTTTTGTTAGCAAAATCTGATAGTTCGGCATTTCATGGCTTTGTTGCCGCTTGTCCGGGAGTGAAAGATGCATTTATTTCAAACAAATTTGGATTTGAAGCTGAAAAAGTTTTTCCCGCTGCTCCGATTCAAACTCGAGAACTCTTATGACATCACGGAGAACTCTTATGATGTCATAGGACGGAGTGACGGGAAACATGACGTAAACGCAGACTCCGTGATTTCTGGCTGCTAGTGGCGGTCTAGCAGCTGCCGAAATGAAGGCTACTGCCACCGCATGTTGAAGGCATCTATCGGGGGTCGGTACCGTCGCTTCGTTTACGTTTGCACCGGCGTCTTGACAGCGTTACGATGGATCCCGTTCCCGAACCTGACGACGTAGTTGTCGCAAAAACTCCGGCCCCACAGAGCATGCGATGCTTTTGCGGGAGCACGGTTAGGTTAGGTGCCGGCGGGTCGTTTCCGCTGTGAGCAGCCATTGCAAACTAAATATCATAACCCCAGTGCGGGGAGTCGCGAGGGGCCAGGACAAGATCAGCTCGTTGTGCCCATCGGAGGCTGTCCGGGGCTTTGGGGCCGATGGATTGTAATTCCTTAAACGGCGCGGTTGCACGGTGCAGCAGGCAGCGTCGAGGTCTCCCATGGTTGCAAGGGCCAAGTTATTTATTTATTTTTTTCTACAAAAAACGGATGGGTGCTCAAGGGCGGTCGCGTTTAAAGTTGGCGGCTTGAAACTAAAGCCGACGCACGACGCTTCAACGGCTTCCGCCAGAGCCAACGGGTCCACTGGATCGGGCTCTCTCGCCCACTTGCATGTACCTTCAGATGTAACTGTGAATGGATTAAATTAGCCGAGAGCTCGAAAAGAACAGCTCCGCCCAACTGCCGAAGCTATTGAATTACGTCCAACGCGCACCTCGCCGCGGAGCCGAATCAGTCTGTCCGGGCTGGCGGCGGCTGGCGCACTCGGTGCGAAATAGAGACATGCTCCGAGTCTCCGCCAGTGCGGTCAGAGTGTGCCGAAGCCGCCGAACGCGTCGGCGGTCAAGCGCAGTTGGAGTATAGAGGGTGTCGCTTTGGCCGACGTGACGTCGCCGTGCAGAGCGCACACGTGCGTTACGCAGAGCATAAACGCGCCTTAACAGAGCCTAACCAACGTATTCGGTGGTGGCATCTATGGGAGCCACTGAAACCCACCGCCCACTCACTGAATAAAAAAAAATCCTGTGCCGAGGCTCGGAATTGAACTAGGGATTTCGGCATTTGAGGCGGAGACGCTACCACTCCGCCACGACACACGATGGCTTATGGTATGACCATCAATAAAGGCGCATCTAGTGAATGCACTCTTCCGATGCAGAAATCTCCGCGCTTTCGCTACGTATATCCTTGCCTAACAGAGCTAGGCCATCAGCAATTTTTTTTAACTGCCTTGTACCTTGTCTCCCGTCCCTAATAAACGATTTCTGTTAAGTAGTTTGAAGTTGACTGGCACAGCCGGGAATGTTTCGCCGGGCGAGCATGCAAAGACACAAGTACTCTTTATACTGCGAACTGTCTTGTACGATCACCGGCCATCGTGCCATCATAGTTTTTCATCGACCGTGGCGATCATCTGATCAGCCTTAACAGGCTCCTTCAAAGGTTAACTAGCACTTGAAGCAGCACTTGGAGTTCCTCTGCTGTACGGCGCTTGTATATCAAGGCACAACAAAAATAAAACCACAGGGCACACAAAGCTCATAGACGCGAAGCGCCATAACAAATCGAAACTCTCCTGGCCGCCTGTGGCGCCGCCAAGCATCGGTTTTATTTGCTTCCAACATTCAGGTTGTCTTTTGTCTGCCTTCCTTGTGTGTTTAAAGTGCACTATTGGTTTTAAAACAAAACTTACTTCAATATTGAACCGCGCAACCTTCCTTAGTTAGCCTCAGAGATTCGCTGCTCTATGTAGGAAGAAAAATTCCTCCAAGGTGGTGTCTCTTGTCCTATGACGTCACCAAGCTTGTACTTGTGAGATTTGCCTGTGGCGGCGATACCTGTATTTTGGTTCTTGCTATTTTCTACCTTACAATAGCTTTATTTTCAGTAAGAGCGGCGTTTTTGTGATGAGGAACTGGTATTGTATCGATACAAGCCAACTTCAATTTCTTCTCAGTGTCCCTTTAAGGCAAGCATAGAATGGCTGAATTGCTTTAAAGAAAGGCATAACATCGTCGGCAAGGTTTTGTGCTGTGAATCGGCATCTGCGGACGTTGACGGCGCATCAGCATGGGCGGCGGACAACATTACTGACATAATGAGCAGTTACGCTCCGTCTGATATTTATAACGCAGACGAGATGGGCCTCTTCTATGAGATGCTGCTAGCGAAGACGCTTGATTTTAAAGGGCAGCGTTGCCACGGAGGCAAACATAGGAAGAAACGAGTGACTGTGCTGCTGTGCACAAATGTGCATGGGTGTGACGAACACCCCCCGTTAGTTATTGGCAAAAGTGCAAAACCACGCTGCTTCAAGGGGAACAGGAGCCTACCTGTCAAGTACGTGGCAAACAGCCGATCGTGGATGACCCGTGCCATTTTTGCTGACTGGGTGGTGGCACTTGACCGCGACATGAGCAGACAAAATCGAAAGGTTTGTTTGCTCTTGGACAATTGTTCAGCGCACCGCATTGACGACGTCAAGCTGTCAAGTGTGGAGCTGAAATTCTTCCCGCCGAACTGTACCTCAATCATTCAACCCCTGGACCAAGGCATCATCCAGAGCATGAAGTCTTCCTACCGGGAGAGGTTGATTCAGCGGCTTCTCTTGAACACCGACGCTGGTAGGGAGACGAAAGTCGATCTTTTCATTGCTTTAGAAATGATGGCAGCGGCATGGAGAGCAACACGGTGCAGCGTGATCCACAATTGCTAGAAGCACACTGGGTTTGTCGACAGCAAGGCGACCAGCATGACTGCAGCTGTGGAAAGCGTACCATCGTCATCGACTCCGGGGATTGACGTTACTTGGAAATCGCTCCAGGAGGCTGGAAACGTCCCTGCTGACATAGCGCTGGACGATTTCCTCGGCGCTGACGCGGACGTGATTGTCCACGAGGAACGAAGAGATGAAGACATCATCAAAAGTGTTCGCGAGCCGGAAGAGCCGTCCGATCATGAAGACGACTCCGCTCAAGATTTACCTGCCCCGGCAGCCTCATCGCAGGTACTGAATGCCTTCGACGTTATTAGAAAATTCCTTGGCACACATGACGAGGAGGTTGCGATGCCGCTGTTAACAGAGTGCGAGGGTCGCGTGACGCTGCTGCTGGCAGTGAAATGCATGCAGGCTAAGCTCACAGATTTCTGGCAATAAAACTATGTTTTGCTGGAGTTATTGCCTTGCATTTTTGCTTAATTTCTCGACAGCGAAATTTCGCGACAACGAAATTTGTCGTGCGTCCCATCAATTTTATTGTAATGGGATTCAACTGTACTTGGGAATTTGGCTGCGATCGGTCGAAACAAGTGAGTTGTGGCGAAGGACAGCATGTACTTGGGAATTTGGCTGCGATCGGTCGAAACAAGTGAGTTGTGGCGAAGGACAGCACGGAGTCGGTTTCCTCATACGTAAAAGCTTGTTAATTTGACAGTGATGGGGCCGTGAAAAATTGTCGAATTATCCGAATGTCAAAATATCGAATGAACAACAAAAGAACAAGAAATTTGCCCAAACATGACGTACCTTTAATTGGCAAAGAAGTTTGTTATTGTCATCTGCTTTTTCGTACGAATTTGAGCGGCCACAATAGCTCGTAACAGGTGCCAGATGCTCCGCTCCACACAAACCATCAGGAACACAAACCTTGCGCTTCATCGTTTGGGGCAGGTGCTCACAAACGTCATCTTCCGACAATTGTCGTTGTCGGCGCCTGTCACTTCTTGAATGATTTTCTCCTCAGTCAGCTGACCGGCAATGGCGACATCATCAATGGACACATAATCGGCGAGCCGCACGGCCGAAGGCAAGACGCTGTCGAAACAGCTGTCGTTTGCTGTGGTTGCGGTTCCCCTACACAGTAGTTCGGTTGCACAAAATCGCCGTGCCGAAAGCAGTTGGCAATAACTGCTGTAGGCGTGTTGGCCCATTCGTGCGCCAGAATGTTCAAAGCACTGAGGAGCGTAAGATCATAGTTATTTCTAGCTTCCATACAGAGAAGCATGCTCTGCAATACATTCTTTCTGTACTTGCATTTTATATGTTGGATTATGCCCTGGTCCATGGGCTGAAGGGCTGCGGTTGTATTCGGCGGGAGGAACACAAGCTTGATTCATTCCAGGCCCAACACCTTGCAGTGAGCACTGCAATTGCCCACAACCATGAGAACCTTCCGTTTCTCAGCTCCAAAACGCCGGTGCATTTGATGAAGCCAGGATTGAAATATGCTGGACGTCATCCAAGCCTTCCTGTTGGCTTGATATTCAGCCTGAAAGTGCCGCGCATTCTTGAAGCACCTCGGCTTCTGAGCCTTTCCGATGAATAGGAGAGGCAGATGCTCTGTTCCCGTCATGTTGGCAGCAAGTAGCACAGTGACCTTCTCTTTGCTTCTTTTACTTGCTGTGAACGGATCACCTTTAAAGATAATTGTTTTATCTGGGAGTGCTTTAAAGAAAAGCGCTGTTCCGTCGGCATTAAATATATTCCGAGCGTCGTACGCAGCTAGGTGTTCAGGAATCCCGGTGATCCACCACTCCTTGATCCTGTCTTCGTCCATGGAAGCTCTTTCGCCACACGCACTCTTAAAAGTCAGATTGTGACGGCTTCTGAAACGAGCAAGCCAACCTTCAGAAGCTTTGACCTCTTCAATGTTCATTTTCGTGGCGAACCTTTCAGCCTGGGCTCAAATTAATGGCCAACTCACAGGGAGGTAGGCCTCACGTGCATTTCTGATCCATCGCATTATGGCTTCTTCGAGTTCCAGGTGGGCCGCCGTCTGCAGTCGTTTTCTTTTGGTACTGCAGGCTTCACTTTTGAACGCCTCCATAATGCTGCTTTCATTTTTCACGTACGTGGCCAAGGTTGTTCTTTTAACATCATACTTGTCCGTCACGTCAGAGCTTGAAACACCGTCCTTCAGCGCCTTCAATATTTCCACTTTCATGGCTAGGTCCTTTGCCTTGTAGTACTTCGGCCGCTTTGCTGGTGTCACCATCGGAGCAGGACGTGATGGCGAGGCGTGCAGGTACGGCGTGCTACGCACTCGAAAGCAGCACAGTAAACACGCTGGCAAAGCACGCAATAACCAGAAAAGGCGCCTTAGGGTTAAATAACCACAATTTTAGCAGCAAGAAACACAAGGCAACGACAACACATGCCAAAACGAGACTTTCTGAAGATAGGGTTAACACGATGACTGGAACAGGGCTGCAAAAGGCAATGAAGCACAAAGACACTAGGTGCTTCGGCTGCTGCTAACCTTGCTTCCCTCGCCCTCTCTCGCACTGCTGATGACGATGACCTTACGGATGGCCTACGCTGCATTCTTTTTCTTTTTCAGCTTTACAGTAGCACTGCTCTTGGTGGGCTGTGGAACTAGGTCGAATTAACCAATGTGTGGTAAAATTTGTCCGAATTAACGAGAGTTTTGCCCATAGACTCCTATATATAATTGTAGGGACCACGCGTGCAGGTCGAGTTGTCTGATTTTCTGAATTAACGGGGGTTGAATTAACGAGCTTTCACTGTATTAACTGTCGGAAGAGTAGAACTACTCCATAACAAGGAACTATGTGATGTCCTCGTTGTCGACCATGGCCAACTCCATGGCCGACACAAGTCTAGGTATGCACGAAAGTGACCGCACGCAAAAAATACATGCAAGAACTGAACCACTGAATACCTCTATGGCGAGCAGACGGCAAGACCTGCCTGCACACACTCGATTGAAAATTGTCGCACATAAGGTGCAGCGCTGCTGACGCACTGCACCTGCACCACAGAACTGGTTCAGCACTGCGCTGACACCATCGACACTTTTTCAAGATTGGTGCCGTGAACCAGCTCTGAATCGAATGAAGCTATGAGCAGCGCTTGCAGTGTCGTGCCCTGCGCTCGCCGCTGCCTCGGCCACCACTCCAGCATGCTCGTCCGGCTGTGTGCCATCACGTGCTTTCAAGTTTTGTCCAATCAGTGTGTCCAATGGAGGCGCATCGGAAAGTACGAGGAAAAGCGCCTGCTTTGCGACTTTCTTTTTTTTTTTCTACCTTCTCCTGCCTTCCGCCTTGCCTTGAACCATGCTGACAACGCTCCACCACCCCGACTGTTGCCCCCCTTCTTGCGCAATTTGGGAAGCACGCTCGTTGTGCCCGCCGGTACCCATGGGCCCGCGCCGGTACGCGGGCTGCCAGGCTTTCCAGAAACTGAACTGTACACAGTCTTCGGTTTCGCGCTGCCACGTATTAAGCGGTATGCCAATACATTGACCTCTATGGGAAGCGAAGCGGTTTTCACAAAAAGCTGCGTTCAGTGCAGTCTCGCATTATAATCAGTTACGTTACAAATGGTCTGAGCGGTAGTTTCGCATCAGACACAAACTCAAATGTCTAAAAGTCATGTTGAAGTTAAGTCAAATTAACAATTCCCTGTCAATGTGTTTAAACACACTTATATCCTGATGTGCAATAAACTGATCTAGTCCTCAGTTTTTTTAGAATTTTTGGTTACAAGAGACATCTTTCTCGGGTTCCTTGAGTGTCTCCTGTAACGAGGGTTTACTGTATCGCTTTAAGACGTTAAATCCTACACATGATTGTCAACATAAATATTTGATTTCTTTCAAGCAATGATTGTAGTTTGTGCACTGTACTACTTATGTGACTGTGGAAAAGTCTTTTCTTTTTTTGCTGTAAGCAGCTGCCAGACACACTTCGTAAGCAGCCATGTGACATTTTTAGTTTTGTTTTATTAGCCCACGAATATACTGTATTACCCTTGATATCCCCTTCAGCTGCCAGTCAATAATTAACTGCGAAGACAAAAATTATTAAATGCTTCTATCTTCACCACAAGACCCGTTGGAAGCCAAATGTAAAAAAAAGTTAGGGCGACACGGAAGCTCCATCTTAGGCTATGATGCAATAGCAGCCTGTGGTCTTCTCTAATTAGGCACATAATAATAAGCATGCAGTTGGCTGATTCCATGCGAGGTCAAACTGTCTAAATATTTTTAATTTTCTTCATTATTTTATATATTATGTACACTATTCAGTAGGCAAACAGTGATTTTCATTTTTTGAAAATGATTACCGTAAAAACCGGAATATAGGTCGAACTTTTTTTCAAAAAATTATGGTGAAAAGTCGACCCCTGTCTTATATACCGGTCATTGGCAGAAAAACTATGGAAGTCTTGCAACAATGGGCAGCTGAAGTCAGCAGCCTCCATCACCATCAGCAGCACCGCCATTGTGCGTTTCCGTCATTGCAAAGCTATTTCGTTAAAAGGCTGCTCTTTCACATTTTGTTTCAAAATGAGCGGAAGCCGACGACAATTCACCGTCGCCTTCAAGAAAAACGCGATTGAGTATGCGGAAGCTCACAGCAACCTGGCGGCAAGGCGCGAATTTGGAGTATCCGAAAAGAGCATTCAGTTCTGGCTGAGGTGGAAGCTACGTATTACAACTTGCAACAACCAGAAGAAAGTATTTCGTGGGCGGACTACAGTGTATCCAGAATGGCAAGGAAAGGTTGCGCTGCGTGCAAGATCGCTGCCTGTGACTGCCGAATGCATCTGCGTGAATGCGGTACAACTTGCAGCAACCAGAAGAAAACATCATTTCATGGGTGGACCGCAGCCTATCCAGAATTGAAAGGAAAGGTTGCACTGCGTGCAAGATCACTGCCTGTGACTGCCGAATGCATTTGCATGAATGCGGTAGAGATCGTGCATGCCTCTAGATTCGCGAGGGTGCAATTCAAGGGCTCGCCATCCTGGGTGTGGCGATTTGAAGAGGAAGGGCTTCGCTCTACGGCGCCGTACTTCTGTGTGCCAGAAACGCACACGCGGGTCGATGGGCGCGCGATACTGTTAAAGAATTGGCCGGGTGTACATACGAGCAGCATTTAAATGAAAATAAATACTGCCACCATTGTGCATGTAACCTGTTGAGTCACATTTGTTTCAAGGTAAGGGTGTCTCTCGGTACTTTTTCCATTAATTTTTTTCTTTATTTTTAGAATTGGTTAGTTAGGGGTCGACCTATATTCCGGTTAGACCTATAGTCCGGTTTTTACGGTATATTTCAGGAGAAAAAATTATTACCGACGTCGTGGCAGAGGCAGAATTCTTACGCACAGCTCAATTTGGAAACTTTCCAGTGACGTAATAACCTAGAGATTAAAGCCACGATGGCCAAATTTCGGGGTGCGACCCATACACGTGAATTTAGAATTTTTTTTTTCATGTAAAAACACACAGATCTGGAATGCGTGGCATTTATTTACCGTTCACTCATCACTCACGTAGCCTTCCGACTCCGAGCTGGTGCTGTGTTCTGGTAAATGTTCACCCCAAAACAAGTCTTCAGTCCCATCTAAACTGTTCGAAATCCCAGTCACTTCGAAACTCCGGGTTACAATGTCGGTTGACACGGAGTTCCATGCAGACAAAATGCAACCAAGCACAGTCGCGAGCGGTGCCCTCTTGAGCCGCCCTCTCGGCATCTCGGCGTGGTTGCCGTTTTCCATCCAGTCCAATACTGCCTTCAGAATTCAACCTTAAAAGGCCGATTGACGCTGACATCCAGGGGTTGATCCAGGGGTTGCAGCATGTCGGTGAGGCCGCCTGGTATAATGGCCATGTCCGTGTGGATACCGGGCAGGCGTTCATTAACCCTGTCCTTCAAGAGACCGCGGAAGCTGTTCCAAGACGAGCGGCGATCTTCGGGCCAACATGGCGCCTGGGCGTTTCTCCCAAACGCTTTTTACCCAGTCGAGCACAAGCTCATCGTCCATCCTGCCCTTTTCTTGGGCTCGAACTGCAATTCCCTTGGCGAAGATGTCGTTAGAAATCTTTTTTCATCTTCAAGACGACCTAGGGGAGCAGCTTCCGCCCATCTGCGGGGATGCACAGCGTAACGGTGCACTGTTGGCGCTCCACGCCAGTTGTCCGCACAAAAACACTCTTACCGTTCAGTTCAGCTGTGCAGTTCTCGGGACAGTAGAACCACCCGGGGGTCTGGTCGGCGTTCGCTATCTGAGACAATATGTAGTTGTGCTCATGGCGTAGACTGATGAAATACTTTTGAAAGCTGATCACCTTGTAGGTGTAGTCGGGGGGGGGGGGGGGGGGGGGGGGGGAGAGGGGCAGACGCTGGCACAGCGTGGTCCTTTGCCCGAAAGGATAGGCCCTTACTCTTTAGAAATCTTCGTACCCAGCCGGCACTAGCTTTGAAGACCTCGCACGCTATGCTTTTAGCACGCGCCAATGCTTGTGCCCTCAAGCGCAGCATGTCTGTTGTCAACTCGTAGCCACTGTTGTGCACTTCCATCACATAGCACAGGAGCTCTTCTTCTAGCTCGTGAAACTTGCATGGCTTGCCTCGGAAAGCGCACTTTTTGGAGCTGGTATTCTTCAACGCATCCCTTTGGTTGCACCATCGTCGGACGCACATCTCGTCCATGCCAAATTTCCTCCACGGCACGCTTGCTGTGTTGGAGAGCAAACTCCATTACTTTCAGTGTAAAGCCTGCTATGTAGCTACTAGGTGCTTGCCCATCATGCTAGAATGGCAATGCTCGGTGGCAATTCATGAAAAATTGAAGAAAGACAGCACATGAGAGCCACAACTACGACAAGCGACCACGCTAACGCAACCACCAAAAGCACGTGCTTTGACAGCCACAACACAACAAAGTCTGAACTGGTAATACGATGGCGATACAGATAGTGGAAGCTCGTGGCAGAAGAAAAAGATGATGATGATGACCCGCGGCCTCGGGTGCCATCCATGGGTGGCGCCTGGAAGCTCCTGTGCTCGTGCATTTCGAATGCTATTCTCACGTGGGTCCAGGAAAGTTTGGGTGCGGCCCTTACATGTTTTTTTTTAATTATTTCCTTTGGGAAAACAGGGTGCTGCCCTACATGTGTTTATACGGTATATTTTGCATACTAAAAGTATGGTTCAGAAAGAATATGTCAGGCTTATTTCCGCTATTGTAAGGAAGTTGTCACTTGCTAGAAAAAAAATTTTGAAAAAGGCACAAGTCTCAAATGAGGCTATTTTCAAGAAAATTCTTTTCTCAAAATATAAAGCACGCCTTCTTCAAATTTGAAGAACAGATAGGTGTCTAGGGGCTAAAGGAGCGTACCTACTTTCATTTTTATATAACATACGGAAGTGCAAGAAACATCGCCCTAAATGAGGCATTTTTCAATGTAGTGGTGTTATTCAAAAATGACAAAAAAAAGATATTCAACATATTGAAGGAGCCAAAAAAAGAATACAAAAGAACATGTTGCGTTGTTTCCAACAATATCGTCCAAGCTCAAACCTGCAGCTTCTTGAGCGTCGGCAGGAGCGCCTAAATGAAGGGGCGGAAACAGCAAACACGCCCTCCACTGCTCTAATTTTTCCCGAAATCCCAAGACTGAGGCTTTTTGCATCAAGAGCGCACACCCTTTTACTTTTTGTGTGACGTAAGCAGAATTCGGTGCCACTGCTATTCCTGAGTGCAGGTAACAACTGGGAGTGCGCTCTGTGGTTCAGAGCATGCAACATGGCGCAGAGAGGGCTGAAGGGCAGTCATTAGATCTCTTGTTTCGCAGCATCAACAAAGGCGTCTGGCCTTGTGTAATTTGGAAAGGGTCTGCAGCGCTATAATGACCTCTTGAAATGTCACGTAACAGGTCCTTAAATACTAAGAAGCTTAAATGAGGAGCCGGTGGGTGGCATCGTCAGTGACTTGTAAGCGAATATTTGCAGGTGATATTGCCTCAGGTTAGACATTCGATTCTCTTCTGCTCTTGGTGCATGTTCATCTAGGATATCTATCATTGTGTTTAGAGCATTAGGACATTGTTTGCTTACCCACTTAACCCCAGCTGCTCTTACTACTGGGGTGCCTGCCAACTCAGAAGTGTGTAAAACAATGAAATGGCAAGGCACTGCATAGCTTCACGAAAAGAGTAGAAGAAAGGTGGTGAATTTTTGCAGTACTGAGCCTTAGTCTCTGAAATATATATATATTTTTTGATGAGCCTAGGGATGAGTGGCATTTCACTCCACCATTGTTGAAAGGGCCTAATCAGCCTGCTACATGAAATAAGTCTTCTGCATACAGCACATGAATATCGTAAAAACAGCAGAACGCAGCTTTCTCGAGCATTTAGTCATCTCTTTTCTTGGAGCCCACCAGAGGCAATTCACCATTGCCAAGAACGAGACATTGGCCTTATTATGCCCGAGAAATGCTGCCTTCTTTAGTAAGTAGGCTGGGAAAGTTTCAGTCATCGTTCATTTGGTTTTTTCAGCTTTTACAGCGCCATTGGTACCTCGTTTCAGTGTGCTGGCACCAAGACCTCCACTCACTAATTTTGCCACTGTTTGTCTGGTGGTGCGGGTTGGTGACACAGCTCCACTGGTGGCAGCACCTGCCATTGTAGGGCAGTAGTGCGTCGCTTAACCGCTGCATCACCGTGCTAGGAGTGGTATGGGGGCCCCCAGGAATCTATGAGTGTAAAATAGACTGACCAATTCTGCATATATGTGGGCATTAACTCATTAACATTATTGTGTCAAGCCCTTAGATAGAGCTTTAGTCCGTTTTCACCAATCTATGAAGTCTGCTTGGTCTTTAAAACCGATCCTCAAACCGAAACCAATGTGCTAGCGCTCCTTATTCGCATTTGGCTTAACGACACTTTATCTTCTGTCATGTTTTTGTGTGCATGCAGGCAGAAGAGCGGTTGGCTATGGTTGAAGAGCGCCGGCTGATTGATGAGGCCCGAAGGCAGCTGGAGCAGGAGCAAGAAAAGAGGATGCGCTTGGACCAGCAGGTGATCCTGAACAAGGGACGTGTGCGCCCAAAACTGTCCTTCTCGCTGAAGCCCACCGTCTGAGGAGGAGTGGACATAATGCAGTCTTCCCACTCTGGTGTATGCGTGTGCATGTGTGTGCTACAGCTTGCCTGGTTCTGTGTGCCCCTCCTCTGTCATGAACTTGCCTCATTTTACAGCACATTGAGACCTGGGTCTGGACATCCTGCTCCGAACTGAACGAGCTTTGTCTGCCTTCTGCATCTTGCCTTGTTGCATAGTGGACACTGTGTCGTGTGCACATTCATTCGTTAAGCTTGGACAGCCAGATGGTGCACAGTATCGACGGCTGATGCTGTGCTGTATGGAATCTATATTGCGACATACTGCCTGGTGCAGTTTTGCCCTTGACAGCAGTGTCGTGACAGCTTGACACTGACAGCATCCCACATGCTGTCAGACTGTGTAGAGCGAACAGTTTCCTTTAGGCTTTATTGACTTCAAAACTGCAGTGCCACTCGGCTGCCTCTGGGCCCAGTGCTCCGGTGATGTCGAACTAGCAGCATTATCTTGCACCTGTCCGGGTGAGGCTTTTTCAAATGGGTGTTTGCAGCGCCACTCAGTCTGTCTGACCCAGAAGTGGACCGGTATTCATGATACTGCTAGTTTTTTCTAGAAATTTCTTGCTCCACTTGCATTCAAAATTTGAGCAGGCATTATGTAGCATCTGCCGATGCATCGCTTGTGCTGTGGTTACTGCCAGGAAGTATTTGTGGAAACCTTGTCCTGTGTTTGCCTCAGTTATTTTTTTTTGTGCGCAGTTTTTATTTTATGGGTTTACTTGTGCCAACAATACTTTCCTGCGATTTCCATCTTGCCACAGGCAGTGCCAAGTGAATACCGTAAAAACCGGACTATAGGTCGGACCGGAATATAGGTCGACCCCCTAAGTAACCAATTCTAAAAATTAAAAATATCTTTTTCAATGGGAAAGGTACCGAAAGACATCCTTACTTTGAAACAAATGCGACTCGAGAGGTTGCACAATGGTGACAGTATTTAATTTCATTTAAATGCTGCTTGTATGTACACCCGGCAAATTTTTTAACAATATCGCGCACCAATCGGCCCGCGTGTTTGTTTCTGGCACAGGCAAGTACGGCGTCGTAGAGCAAAGCCCTCCTCTTCATGAATCGCCGCAGCCAGGATGGCGAGCCTTTGAATTGCGCCCTCGTGAGTCTAGAGGCACGCGCGATCTCTGCCGCTTTCACGCGGATGCATTCGGCAGTCACAGGCAGCGATCTTGCTCGCAGCGCAACGTTTCCTTCCTATTCTCGATACACTACGGTCTGCCCACGAAATGATGTTTTCTTCTGGTTGCTGCAAGTTGTAATACGCAGCCTCTGCCTCCGCCAGTACTGAATGCTCTTTTCGGATACTCCAAATTCGCGCTGTGCCGCCAGGTTCCTGTGAGCTTCCTCGTACTCAATCGTGTTTTTCTTGAAGGCGACGGTAAATTGCCGTTAGCTTCCGCTTTGCACCTACTGAAACGCAAAATGGCGGCACTGCTGCTGATGGCGATGGTGATGGAGGCTGTTGACTTCAGCCACCCATTGTAGCAAGACTTCCGTATTTTTTTCCGCCAATGACCGGTATATAAGACGGGGGTCGACTTTTCACCATGGTTTTTTGAAAAAAAGTTCGACCTATATTCCGGTTTTTACGGTAGACATGAATAGGCCGTTGCTTATCGTAAAGCAAAGCATCATTCAGCAGTATAGCAGTATACATTTTTTTGCCGTATGCTGCTTGCTCTGTAGTTATTTTAAGCAGCAGTGCTCAGGAATTTGAGAGCAAATTATTGTCTCTCTATGGCAGTAGGTATTTCTTTGCCAATATGAAAATTGCTAGCGTACAAATTGCTTTTCCTTTTGAGCAGTTGGAACTTCGAAGCCAACATGTAGCAGTGAAGCTTCTAAGAAGCAATGTGTACAATGTCTGTTTCTGTAAATATTGCATGCCTGTACATAGAATGTATGAACTTTATGCAGTTTTCCTTCAGCTGGGGGTACCTGCTTAGTCAGAGATCAGGATTACATGACATCTGCTCTGCGTAGCTAACATGGCTCACTGTATTGAGGTCCACATGCACTCTGCTTGTACATTTTATAATGTTTCCATTTCCTGTCAGTGCATTCAAGGACTTAGTGCAGTCAGTTATGGCCATTTATCCTTGTTGGACTAAAAATGTGAAGTGAATCATGGCATATTTGTTCATGAGGGAAATGGCTCCGCTCTAGAGAAGATAGGTTCCGGTGTGCACACTCACTTAAAGATTGTCTTGTGGTGTTGCGCCTCATCACTCGCCTTTTCACACACGACGCTGAGCTCCCAGTGGAAACTAATGTGCTGTGCTCCATCACTACAGCGCTCTTGGTAAGTATGTACTATTGTGAATCTGTCCAGGACACGATGAATGTACCAGCATTTGCTCTTGAACGTCTACGCTCGGCTTCATGATGTGCAATAGGAGTCCTAAAGGTACAATAGGCAAAGTGTATCTTGCTGTACCTTTTGCCTGCTTGGCTGGCTGTCTTAGTCATAACTTAACAAGGCATGTTTCATAGAACTGTGGTGACTTTAGATGTACTCATGGTGTCCTGGATAGCTTGACAAATTATTTAGCAAGGTCTTTCACATTCTGTTTCATCAACTTATGTTTTCCATTTTTGCATGGTGTCAACTACAACAGTAATAAAATGCCTTTGCACCTCATATTTCAGATATTTGTTTCGGGCAGGCCAAATGACAGTTCAAGTGGATGAAAAATAGTGTCTTAACTTAGAAAAGACATCTCCACACAGAATGAGAAGTGATGCAGTCAACAAATGGTGCTGACTGCAATCCTTTAACTCCTACTCAAACCGCACTATTCTGCGTGAAATGAAATATGGTCCGCAATTCTGTTAAAAATGGCCAACTGTGCCAAAGCACGTCAAAATCAATATTTTAATTGGCGATGATAATGCCAGGCCTTCCCATCTCTTTCAAACACTCATTGTGGTCTATTGTCGAGCAAAAAAAGTGAAATTGTTGTGCGTATCTTTGAATCTTCCATTTAAAAAAACATGAATGGCTCAAAAACTTGAGGAAACTGTGTACTCTGCACACTTCCAACCTTATGGAAATGCAGCATTCTGTCAAACGCATTTACGCACAATTTTTCATCCAAAACTATTTCTGCAATGGAAACAATGATGCAGTGTCTTTTAATAAAACATTCCACTGCATCGGAAAAGAAAAATGATAGCACCAGACAGCAGTTCCTAGGCGTGCCATTGAACTTCATGACGTCCATCTTTATTGTTTCGGAAAATTTTTTGTGGGCACAAAATGGCCCTACCATTCTGTTAGAGTTTGAAATGCAGCCAGCACCACTGGCTTTGTAAAACCAACGCCGCACGCTTGGAAAAAAAATTTCTGAAAAAGTCTAGTGTACAATTGTAGATGTCATGCCGCAGAGGGCTAGACGCCTGGATGCGGGTTGCGCATCTTGCGACATGTTGCAGTGCATCTGTTGCCTCGGAAATATCCTCAGGGAAAGAAGTTCAAATCTGTCTGACCACTAGAGAAGCTTACAGGCTGACTGATTTGTACGCATTGAAAGGGATTAGTGAAACGGGAACAAGCGGGGAATTTCGTCGCCGCCGTGTGCCAGAATTTCTGTTCATAAACATCTGCATGACACGTCGGAGCATATCCTTTCATATAACGCATCGATCGGCAAACCTCGCCGCTGCTCGCCGGCACAGATGACCCTAAATTTAGCTCGCTGCCGTCCTTTTGACGTTACGCGGAGCATCAAAGAGTTAACGAAGAATGTGTAGCCCAAATTGCTGCGCTTGGTTTTAGGCCTGGATTTGGTTAGAATTGTGTGCTGTCATTTTCTGCACATTACCGCGCCGCTGCACGAATGCTGTGATAAAATGAGAATGGATAATTGTGAGGCCGTCAAAAATATGTTGAACATATCTTGAGATGAGCATTGGCACTTAATATGCATGGTGACTTGCATAGGGAGTTTGGGAGGCCACATCCACATTCTACAATGTATCGGTCCAGCAGCGCGCTAACGGCTCTAATTACCTGAAGAAATTGGCGCTGCGAGTTTTGGGCCCCCAAAAATGTTTAGGATGAACTGCGATTTCCAGTGAGCCCATTTCTAAATTTTGAGGCTTTTTAGCGAGTGTGGTTGCCTATGTGCTTCATCTCGGGAACGAACATTGCCTTCATTTGATGAGTAGTATTCCGTGCATCGCGAGACAGTTGCCTGCCACTTGTAAAGTTGACAGAATAGAAGTAGAAACCCTTGTCATATTTTTTACGGTGCTGCGGAAAAGAAGGAAAAAGTCTACGAGCCAGAAAACGTAGCCAAACGTATTAAAAAACAATAGCATGAGGGAATTTGGTGGAAGTTAACTGTAATCTCTGCGTTTGAAAAAGTATGCTGTTTGTCGTTTTTATTTCTTTAATTTCCTGCTAGTTCAACATACTACTCGAGTTTGCAAACCATTATGGCTCCTGTGATTGTCACTGTCGAGCAGCACTCGCGATCCTTCTGCGTGCACAAAAAGTCCTTCGATGGCTGTATGCATCCATCGTAGCAGCTGTCCGACTCAAGGGCGCAGTGGCCGGGAGGGAGCAAGCAGGGAGTGGGCGCAGCTGCGGTGCGCGTATGATCTTGAGCTGTTCTCGCTGTGGGCGCATTGTGCCCATTTTTCAAGGATTTGAATCCAGAAACTCAGTCTTTTAAACCAGAGTGGGCTAGAAAAAACTAGGCGACAGGAACAAAAGCCCAGAGGCAGCCCACACAACAGCCGGCACCTCTTGCAGCGCTGCTGATGCCGCGAGCGATGTTTTCGCGATTTCGGTTTTGCGCCTGCTTACTTAGCTGTTGCTATGGAACTTCACGCAACAAAATTCACGCCACCTGTGAGCGCTTGGTTCATCGATGTAGTCGGGGCGCATTGGAAGCCGGCCAACACAGTGGAGCGTGGTCAAACTTTTATGTCCATTGCAAGGTCCCGCTATGGTCAACGTGCTTGCGTGCACACAGTAACCATGCTTTGAGGAACGTGCACCCTCTAGTGCTCGCTGCGGTTGATGCTTGTGTAGTCAAGCTATGTCAAATTTTAAATTGCTTCTGGCACTTGTTGCACAGTGTTGGGTGTCATTCATGCATGCAGAAATGCTCGATGTAACACCCGAGTTTGTATTGCATGGAAATCTGTGGAAGCTACCGTAGACTGGCCCACAAGAACACAGCCAGGAAAACGCAGCTTTTGGGAACATAACATCTGGGTTCTACTGTACTGGACGTCAATCCTAAAGCGAAGTGAATTTTATTTAAAATGCTTCCTGCTCTAGGCTGGCAGTACTTTACTGTTACCTATTTTCTAGACAGCAACCTTGTGCACGTCTGCTTCTGCTATCCAGCAGCTGGGGCACTGCGGCTAGCGCAAGTGGCAAGCAGGTCCACTTCCCCATAATCCATTTGGCTACGTGTAATTGACTTATATACTTCCCGTCTGGCCAATTGGCGAGATGTGCTCTCCGGGCACTTTTGTCTCCGTTTACATGAGTGCGACATGTCAGAAAATTGATAGGATACACTGCTGTCACATTCATGTAAGCGTAACTTCTGGAAGCATCTGCAGCGCTTCTGAAGCACTTGGCGAAACTCGGTGGCGCTGGATAAACAACAGGCTTTAGCCAAACAGGTGACCTTCCTTCCGAGGTCTTAATCTCACTACAAAATAGTTATTCTGGCTGAATGGGGGCTGGTTTCATCGTCGGTGCCCTGGGTGAGTTTTAGACCAATTTTAACAGGACGTCAAAGATGCGGTTGTTTGGCTCACCAGTGGCTGTATGGATGTTCACGGGCCTCTTCCTGGTAGAATCGAGAAAAAGAAAGGGCCGGTGGCTGTTCAAAAATCAGGAGTATGTATACATGATGCCTTAAAATGAGCGATCAGTGAGAAAGAAGAAAGGGATGACATTTTATGTGGGGATTGAAGGAACAGGGCGACCACCCTGTCCTTTCCACCAAGTGATAAAAGGGGTGGTGAATATGTCTCGGTGCTACTTTTTCCTATTTCTAGCGCTCTGACTGGGCTCTGGTTTTGTTTTACTTTATAAGATCCCATTGTGAGTCATGGAGCGACTTCGCGAGACCACTATGACCGTGCCACAGCGAACGTGTAAAGCACTGGTGTGCACCGCTACTCGTAGAAGGCAGCGCCATTCCCCTTTTCCTGCGTTTCCTCCTCGCACTACATCATTTTGCGCTGACGCCGCAGAACCGGGAAAAATACCTTGAACTGATGGCGCAGTAAAAAAAAACTACACTATGTTTACTACATTTGAATTGGTGCGAAAGCATTGATTTCTGCTACGCAGAAAACAGCAATGAGCAGGCAGTGCCGTGGGACAGAGCGCTTGTGTTAGGCCACGTGCGAGCAACGGATGATTGTGCTCGGGGTTGGTACCCATCGGATTTGTGCTTGGGCACTAAAAGCTTGCATTCTAATCTGTGCAACGCGTGGGATGTAGTAGTTAACTCCTTTATGTGGTAGCGATTTGTTCGTTGGGCTTTTCTCAACGGAGCTCCAACAGACGCCCGTGTGTTTGGGGCTATCAGCTACGCCTGTAACACATGGATGAGCTCCCAACAGACACCCATGTGTTCTTCGGTGCTATTAGCTTCACCTGTAACACATGGATGCTCCTCTGTTATCCAGGTTAGTTTAGACTTGTATTTGTGCGCACCCCATGATGATGCAAACATCGTCCCAATTCATAAGAAAGCGGATGTCGATTACTCGAAAAAATTAGACCGATCAACTTGCTGTCTGTCACTTACAAGGTATTTATTTGCTAAGGTAATACAACCTTTGTCCGTAAAGTTCCGAGACTGAGTCCATTAATAAAAATGCGTTTAACACATCATTTGTGCAGCATCCCTTCGAAATAGTCTCCCTTGCAGTCTATACGCAGCTTCCAACGCCTCTTGAGGTCTTGGAAATAGTTGGAAAACGCTTCTTTCGGCAGAGCTGTCAGCTCCTTTGTCGTGGCGTCTTGAATGGCCTCCACGCTCCCCATCCAGTGACCTTTTAGGGCTATCTTCACATGAGGAAACAGGAAAAAAATCGCATCGGGAGAGGTCAGGCGTATATGCCGGATGGGGAAGTACAGTAATGCTGTGCTTGGCGAGTAATTTTGTAACGCTGAGAGCAGTGTGCGGCCTTGCAGTATCGTGGGTACGGCTGCATTGTCCACATGCCCATAAGTCAGGGCGACGGCGTCGCAGTGCATTACGCGTCTGTTGGAGCATGCGGATAAAAATCCGATTCACCGTCTGGCCTTGTGAGAAACTCGTGGTGTATGACACCACTGGCATCGAAAAAAAAAAAAAACTCAGCATCGTCTTTGTTTTCATATTTTGTCGCCGCACCTTTCTTGACGCCGGAGAGCTTGTAGACCGCCATTCGGTGCTCTGCCTCTTTAAGGATCGTATTCAAAACGCCGTGTTTCGCCAGCAATGATGCTGTCCACGAATGCAGCATTCTCTGCCTCGGAGAGCAAATCAGCGCTGACTGATGCCCGCGTGTCCTGGTTCTGTGTGAGGGAGTGCGGCACAAGTCTGGCATTCAGCTTTCGTTTCCCGAAGTTCTCATGCAAAATTTGGTGGCATATGGTGTATTACTAATGTCGAGAGCATTTGATGGCGTGCGGACTATAATGGTGCGGTCTTGCTGTACGATTTCTTTGAATCCGAGCCATGTTTTCTTTCTGTGAGGTTGAAGGGCTCCCCTGCCTTATATCATCTTCCACCGACGTTCTCCCCGAAATGAATCTCTTGTGCTACTCGAAAACTCACGCACGCGATAATAGAGAGTTATAGCATATCGTTACCGTGTTTACGTTACCGTGTTACCGGACGCCGGATTTTCCGGTTAGCGCGGCGCATGCCAGAAGACGTTTTAGCGTACCGTCTCTTCCGTAGCGCGTTACCGTAGGGCCAAGACGAGTGATGATGATGGCAGATGCCCAGCTTCTAATGATTAAAAAAACGGATGCATTGCAATCATTTCTACGAAGTGAAATGCTGCACTTTCATAATCTTTTTCTCTGCATATAAAGACGTACCGACTACACTTCAGCTAACAGCCGACTCAGCGGCTTTTCAAATGTGCCCGTGAAGCTATCTACGGCAGGCACTATTGTATATACTGAACTGAAAATTTCAGCTAGTAATGATGCACAACAATGATGCTTAAAAAGACATTTGCCTACCCTGACCAACAGACAATATCACTACGTAGACCTCAGTAAGCTTGCATACACAGCGCACGTTGCGTTGCGGGCGCTGTAAAACAAAAGCACAACTACGACACCTGTTTGCCGTGCCGCAACGTCGCTTTATGTGTTTGGATGGATGGATGGATACGGCTGAACCCTTTACATCGGGCGGTGGCTCAAGCCACCTAGCCATGTCTTGTGAAATTTTACTCCTGTCTTGCTTTTAGCCATCAATCAGATAACCTTCGCTTGGTTACTTCTAACCTCTTAAAATCCACTTTCCCTTCACTATCCCTAAACCCCAATGCCTTGGGTAAGTCAGCCCCGCTGCCTTCCACTGTAGGGTGAAGCCCTTTACAGAAAAGTATCAAGTGTTCAGCTGTTTCCTCCTCCTCTCCGCACGCAATGCACAAAGTGTCTATCTCCTGGTACCTGACTCTATACGTCTTAGTCCGCAAAACTCCAGTCCTGGCCTCAAACAACAAAGAACTTCCCCTACAATTATCATAGATATTTTCTTTGACAATTTCCTGTTTAAAGGTCCGGTATGTTTCTAGTGCCGATTTCGCCAGCATCCCTGTTTTCCACAAAGCTCTCTCTGTTCCTTTAACCTTTTTCTTAACCGATAATTGCTGATTTGCCCCCTTACTGCTGTCCAGATATTTGCTTGTCAATTTTCTAGTTCGCTTTCTCCATTTCGTGTCAACATTCTTTATATACAGGTATCTGAAAACTTTCCTAGCCCACCACTTTTCCTCCATCCTTCTCAATCGTCCCTCAAATGCTATCTTACTGCTAGCCTCTCTGCTCTCGAAAGACGCCCATCCCATATCACCCTGTACCCCCTGATTTGGTGTATTGCCATGTGCTCCCAAAGCTAACCTCCCTACTCCCCGTTGCCTAATTTCCAGCCTTGCTTGAACATCTGGCCTCATACACAGGACCGCATTCCCTAAGGTCAGGCTAGGGACCATCACCCCTTTCCAGATCCCTCTTACCACCTCATACCTATTGTAATTCCACAGTGCCCTATTTTTCATGACAGCTGCATTCCTACTAGCTTTATTCATTACTTATTTTTCATGCTCTGTCAGATACTCAACACTGTTATTTATCCACACCCCAAGATACTTGTACTCATTCACTACATTTAGCACGAACTCCTGTATTCTATGCTCGCCGCCGTCTTCATTAAATATCATGACTGCAGATTTTTCCTTACTATACTTGAAGCCTAATCTATCTCCCTCTGTACTGCATATGTCTAACTTCTGCAGGTCTTCCTTGTTGTCAGCCATTATCACTATATCGTCCGCATATATTAGTCCCAGTAATGTCTGTTTAATCAATTCCCCTTGCTTGAAAAAAGATAGGTTGAAGCCTAGTCCGCTCCCCTCTAGCTTGGCCTCCAAACCTTGCAGGTACAACATGAACAACAAAGGGGACAGAGGACATCCTTGTCTAAGCCCCCGCTGTATCTCTACAGGCCCTGATACATTTTTTCCCATTTTATGAGCACTCTGTTACCTCTATATATATCTTTTAAAAGATTAATTACTCCATTTTCCACATCCAATGTGCCCAATATGTCCCACAAATGCACCTGAGTAACGTCATAGGCTCCCCTAATATCCAGAAATGCTAGCAATAAGGGCCTATGTTCCTTTTCCGCAATTTCTATACACTGTGTCAATGAAAATAGATTGTCCTCCAACCTCCTTTGTTTCCGGAACCCATTCTGTAGTTCCCCTAACACCCCCTCGTTCTCCACCCAAGCCTGCAGTCTATCCTTTATAATTTGCATCACCACCCTGTAAACCACAGATGTCACTGTTATGGGGCGATAGTTATTTACGTCTGCTTTGTCCCCCTTTCCCTTATATATCATGTTCATTCTACTGAATCGCCATTCATCGGGGACTTTCTCATCCACTATCATTTTGTTCACTACCTGTATTAATGTTTGCTTGGATTTTGGTCCTAACTTCTTTATCAACATAATCGGGATACCATCTGGTCCTGTTGATGTGCCACTAGGAACCTTCTTCTCGGCCCTTTCCCACTCTCCTTGCTCTAGTGAAGCTATTGCTGTAACCGGTCTATCCTCCGATAAAGTATGTACCACGTGCTTTGCTGAAAACACTGTGGCGCCATCTAGTGGCAGTAAGTTAAAGCCCGCCAACACCGGGCCGGAGAAATTACTGAAATTACTGATGAATATACCAAGAGAATTAGCAGTCTTTTTTTCGAGGAAAAAATCATGAAAATATAGAAAAATGTTAAATCGGGCACGAAACTGAAGAGCTGCAGTGTAGTTGCTATTTGGCTATGTACACGACATATAGTCAGGCTTAACTGCTCAAAAATCGGCAAATATTCTCAAAAACATGGCCTAGTTGTTACTCAAACCTCAACGTATGAGAGAGTTTGCAAATTAAAAGCGAATGCCTTCATGTATAGCGAGAAGTGGCGCCGAAGAACGCGGCGGCGGTGCTGTATTTGGTCCGAAGCGGCCGTGCAGGGCGCCGCCATGTTTGTTTACAAGCGAACGCTAACCCTCCGCAATAATATAATTATATATGGATTCCGTAAAGTGTTTGCGGACCGGTAAGTGGCGGCGCATGCGCAGATGTCGCTTGCCAGGCCCGGTAAACGGTAACGTAAACACGGTAACGATATGCTATAACTCTCTAATAGACGTTTTTAGCATACCGGAGCCGTATACCGGTTTGCCGGCTGCGCATGCGCAGTGGTCCCCCTCACCCCAACATGCCTCTGCGCATGCGCGAGAGGGGTCCGGTAAACCGGTATACGTCTCCGGTATGCTAAAAACGTCTGTCTCGCCGTAAGCGTCGCGAAGGAGCTCACACGTCTGTGTGGCTGTCTTGCCAAGCTTCACACAGACTTTTAGGCTTGCACGCTGTTAGAGGTGGACGTCCATCTCTCCAAATACACTCGCTGTAGTATGCGCAAACGGTTAGTGACATATCTTTTTACATGTATGCGCAAACGGTTAGTGACATATCTTTTTACATGTAGTGCCATCTAGCGGTTGCCGCAGCAGTTAACATAAATAGCACAGGTTATCCCGAAAAGATGGCGCCACACATGCGCACCAACATTTGATTTTAGGAATCATTTCTAGAGAAGAAAATAAATCAGCCTGGAAACATTACGGACAAACGTTGTAGCTAATAGAATCGGGAGAACCCTAGGCTTCGATCAACTAAATGACTAGTCAGGTTTCTGTGATGGCTACTCGGCAATAGACCATATTTACACTATGAGGTGATAGAGAAATGCAGGCAATATAACCAACCACGATAAGCCGAGCCCGCTTATAACGAACCTGACTCATGTGGACTGCGTTCGTAGTAAGCGGAGCCGCCCTATTACAGTAAAAAAATGCATTCAGACAAAATCGTCTTTTATTTATCTCAACACTTTGTTATACACGACTGTTTCTTCCATTCAGACCCTGTCGGGCCGCCTTTAAAGCTCTCCAGCACAGTCATGCGCTCCTGCCCGGGACTCTTTCGAATGTTTACGGTAACTGGTAGTATACGTCGGCATCCTCGTCTTCGTTCCTTGAAAAAGTTGGGAGGATGCAGCGACGAAAATAGCGTATGCACGCGCAGAACATACTATCGCGCACAGTATGACTCGCAACGCTCCGGAGCTTGCCTCAGAGCGCTGGAGGGCAAGCTCACAGCGTGGCATGTGACGTGCGCGAGAAAAAAAAGAGCGAGGGTTTGGCCATTCCAGAGACGCGCGTCACCCCTTAGCTTCCCCTCCCCCTTGAAAGGATAATGCTTTGGTGCGGCGCACGTGAGCTTGCTTGGCGTGGTCAACTGGGGTTTTTTTACTCTTATCAGTCGCAGACAAATGCTGGCTTTACCTCCGAGCAAAAAAATAAAGCAAAGGATTGGTATGGGGAACCTGCGCTGCCAAGGTGACAGTGCAATTGTTCCATTCGGTGACTCAAAACTGCTTTTGTCAGCAGCTTCGCCCGCTGCAAACGCGAGGACACATTCTGCGCGATTAGATACCCGCGTTTGGCTGACAGCTTTCTTTGCCTAGCTTCTCTCGGCGTAGCCCATATAGCTGACGCACGGCACGTGCACCTTCGACAGAGCGCGGAGGCTCACGCCAATAAGCGCCGGAAGGTGGCGAGGAGAAGTCCTAAGACTTCTACTCAAAACTGCTTGCTCTTCTCGCTATGCAGTGTGTTCAGCACAAGTTCCTCATTGGCAATGCTGTATCGGGAACTATAGATGCTTCGCCGCAAAGTATGAGAATGAAGGGAGGCGCACGATGTTTGCAGCGCTCGCCGCTAATGCTGTATTCAACACATGGGAATTGCTGAAGACTACTTTTTTTCAACAAGCAAAGAAAATGAAAGGCGCGCTTTGTTAACCCTATACGGCGCTGTGTACACAACTATCACATCCCTCGCCGCGTAGCTCACGCTAATGCCCTCCATAAGTATGGGCAAGCCCACGATGTCGTTTGGGTAGACGCCGCATGTACAGCGCATGAAGCGGTAGCAGTTGCCTACAATCCAACCCTACTTCTCCCCCTAACTCACCGTCTTCCCTCGGGCTCTATGCCTGAGGAGGCAGAGGAGACCGCCATCGCCCTAGCCCTTGCACATTCTGACGCCCAATACATCTTTAGCGACTCAAAAACGGCTCCGTACAACTTTTCCAGGGGCAGGATTCACGCCCCTGCCTGGCAATTGTTGAACGCCCCTACCCAAAATTTACCGCGCAGGGTAGAGCTTCAGTGGGTGCCGGCTCACTCTGGGAACCCAGGAAACGAGGCTGCCGATAAATTGGCCCGAGGTTTGATTTGCCGGGCTCAGGACAGTCTCGATCCAGGATTCTCGAGGGAGCGGGCGCACACCTTTGCGGAGCTCACGCAAATACCCCGTTTGGACCGTTGGGCTTACCCTCCTCCCCACCCCTCTCTTACGCACTCCCAACAGATCCTCTTCAGACGCCTCCAGACCCGCTCTCTTGTCATCCCCTCAGCTTTTATCCCACTATTGCGGCACATCCCCTGCATGCTCCCTATGCGGTGACCCCCTCGCCACACTCTCCCATATCCTTTTCGGCTGCCCTGCTGACCCTCCCCCTTGGGGACAGCACGCCATCTCGAGCTGGGAGGTCCTGCTCATGTCTGTAGAACCGACATCGCTGCTTGCTGCGGTGACTCGGGCTGCCGACGTCATGTCCCGGCATGACCTACTTGATGCAGTGCGGGACCGCGCAGTGGCCCAGGGACCCAGCTGGGTCTAAAACTCACTTGCTCAATAAAGTTGTTCTGTCTGTCTGTCTGTGTTCAAATTTGAACTCGGATCTTTGCTGGCGAGACGTCTGATTCCTAACCATGCAAAACATCTGCTGCCTTTCTTTTGCCTTATTTTTTCGTTATGAGGAAATGAGCGCTCACAAAGACTGCAACCTAGTTGCAGGCTATCATGACAAGTGAAATCCTTTTGAACACGCCAAGAGCGCTCATCGGCGCGCCCGGTTATCTCTTCAATGAACGATTTACTTCGCTGTAGAGGAGTAGGATGTGGGAGGGCTCAGGGGCGACTGCATACGCGTCACTGGAATGGCAAAACCCTCGCCTTTTTGCATCGCTGCCTCGTGAGCTCGGTCACCAGGGCGCTGCGCAGACGGTGGCCCGTTGCAAGGCATACGGCGCGCGATATATACTACATCTGCCGTATGCGCGCTGCCTGCACGCGGCAGTAGCGCTGATAGAGATCCGATGGGGCAGGCGACGCACGCCACGTAAGTGGGCTGGGCCAGCAAGGCCAGTCATCGTGGCACGGTGTTTCAACTTTTCAAATTATTGTTATGGCCCCGCCGCGGTGGCTCAGTGGTTAGGGCGCTCGACTACTGATCCGGAGTTCCCGGGTTCGAACCCGACCGCGGCGGCTGCGTTTTTATGGAGGAAAAACGCTAAGGCGCCCGTGCGCTGTGCGATGTCAGTGCACGTTAAAGATCCCCAGGTGGTCGAAATTATTCCGGAGCCCTCCACCACGGCACCTCTTCTTCCTTTCTTTCACTCCCTCCTTTATCCCTTCCCTTACGGCGCGGTTCAGGTGTCCAACGATATAGGAGACAGATACTGCGCCATTTCCTTTCCCCCAAAACCAATTATTATTATTATTAATTATTGTTATTGTTGAACCTGACAATGTGCAGTAGTTTCGCTCTCAAAGCTGCCCCTGTCTCGCGCTTACCACGCATAGGCCCGTTTCACAAGCTGCGAATTTCACCACCCGACACTGCGAATTCGCTCGGCCTGCGAATGAATTCCAACCCGACGGAAATCGTTCGCAAGCCGTCTGCGGCCCTCTCCGGCAATAGAGTCGGGCGGTGAAATTCGCAGCATGTGAAACGGGCTCAGGCTTCCACTTTCGGCACTTTACCTGCAGCTTGCGCACACGTACGCAGCGATTGAAGTTGTAGCTTATCGGCCTGCGCTTGGCGGAAGGTTAGCTGCATTTCAGTGAAATACTTAGTATTGTATTTTGGGAAGATCAACACTTTCTTTCGGGGGAGTATCACAGGAGCTGGAAGCCACTCTTCGGTCACTGCGCTGGCGGGAAGCTTCGCTTTTTTGACTGCAGGGGCGACTTTCCGACGCTTTCTCGTTCGTTATAACCGAACAGTGCGTCCATGATTGTTCGTGTATTTGAGACGCAGTGCTATAGCCCTAATACATGTTTTAACCGTAATTACACACTCATTCGTAATAAGCAAGCGTTCGTTATATCTGCGGCCTTTATAAGCTGGCTCGACTGTATATAGCCTTCATAGATTACGAGAAAGCATTTGACTGAGTCGAAACCTCAGCAGCCTCATTACGGAATCAGTGGGTAAACGAGCCTCATATAAAAATGCTAGAACATGTCTACACCCAGCTAACTTTAACCAGGGTTTGAAAATATGCCGCGGCACTCTAAGGCTGCGCGACCAAATGCATGTTGCTTCAGCTACTGTAAGGAGCAAGCCTCACTATTTTTTCATTGTGCTTAATTGCATAATTAGTCGAGATTAACTAATTTCGTAAGCAACAAAAGACGGAAAGTTCCTATGAGAAATTGTGGAACTGTCCGCAAAACGTCCGAATGAACAGTTCCTAACTTTCCATCTATTACGTATTAGTTCTTTTTTCGCTCACTACAGATGCCTGCGAAATACAAAAAAAAAACACCGCGTGACATGTCCACTTGCGCTCCGCGATTGCATTGCTCTCAAGCGTTCCGCCTACAAACGAACAGCTCATTTAACCGGGTGTGCTGTCGCTTGAGAAGTGACTGGACTGCTACGTAGGCGCTGGCTGTGCAATTTTCTCGAGCTCGAGCGATAAGGGCTTTGCCCGCTTACGCCTAACATGAACCGCCGCGAGGGGAGCTATCGGTAAGCATACTGCTGGCGTAAATCGCACAGCCAGCTGCTGCGCCGCTGCCCTGTCGCCTTCTAAGGCACCGGCCTAATTTGATTTTTCGTCTAACTTAATTTTTCGGAACGTTTGAGAGGACTGCAATCACGGAGCGCAAACGGGTAACTCGCGTGGTATTTTATTTGGTATTTCGCCGGCATCTGCAGTGAGCCAAAAAAAGCTAGTATGTAATAGATGAAAAGTTAGAAACTGTTCAATCGGATGTTTCGTGCATCGTCCTACAACTTTCTCATTGAAAATTTTCGCCTATCTTCGTTTCTTGCGGAGTTGGTTAATTAATCTCGACTTATTATGCAATTAAACACAATACAAAAATAGCGCCACTTGCTCCATACAGTAGCCAGTAACATGCATTTGATGACGTCGTCTTTGAGTGCCGCAGGATATTTTTAAATCCTGGCTTATGTTGGCTCAAACACCCTGTATAAAGGCTGCGCAGCCACCGTAGCGCTCCATAAAGGCAGCAATAAAATTACAGTAAAGAACTGTGTCAACTGAACTGAAAGATATTTACTGTAAATCACACAAATATTCATGGGAGAGCAAGGTTTGGTCCTTAGTCCAGGACTACACTGTCTCTTGCATAGATCCTTCTCGACCGCTTCGATCAATTGCAGCTATTCGTTGAGGTCAGAACGGGCTAGAAGGGACTCCCAGTTCTCTCGAGAAATGCATGCGCGTTTTCTTAGATCCGGCCTGCTTTTACACTCCCACGTAACGTGGTCTAGCGAGGGATGCGATTCTTCGCATCAGCGACAATCCTCCCGATAGCTATTCGGATGCACGCGGTTATAAAGAGCTGGTTTGGATAAATCCCCATTTGGATTTTTCGCCAGTCCTGGGATTGCTTTTTGTTTAGGTCCTTGTGTAGAGGAGCATAACAGCACTTAAGCGTACCATAATGTTCTAGGCGATCAGCGAAGGACACCACCCGGTGTTAAGGGCAGCATAGGTGTCGCACGGTTGGCGTAAGCTCAAGATAGCATACTTTCTTCGTCGTATTCGAATAATCCTTCATGCCCCGGCATCCAATGAAGGTATACCGATGTGAAATTTGGATTAGATGCTTTCGTCAGAATTCTGAGGGCGTTAATGTCGATCCGGCCAATCGTGTAGTCCCTGAAGGCTTCCTGCGAGTCCGTAACAATCATCAGGCTTTTATTGGCCCTCCAGTTTACGATTGCTAGAGCTATTGCGCCCGACTCAGCTGTTAATGGATTTTCTGAGGCGACGGAGGTGGTTACTAGCTGACGCTGTAAATTATCTACCGCCGCTGCTACCGATCCCTTCTTGTGATACAGGGATGAGGCGGTGTACACTAAGTCGTTTCTGTCTCTAAATTCTTTTGAATAAAGCGTTTAACCCTGTGTTGGGGTTTGCGCTTCAATTCCGCCGCTGCCACCAGAATGTGGATTGCGCTTCAATCCCACCGGTGCAACCTGTGTTGGAGACGGAGGGGCCCTTGGGTTATCTGACACCTTCAGCACCGCAGGTCCCGGCTCCGAAGGACGGTGGCGGACTCCGTTGAGAACGAAACTGTACAGTAGGTTTATTTTTCCATTTTTACAGTCCAGATAGGATTGTGTAGATAACAAACCAGCAACGCTTTATAAATACCCTTCGTATATGGAAGCAAGGACAGACGGAGGAGTGCGAGCAGGAGCAGGAGTGGAAGCTGCTCGAAGAAGCAGGTGAGCTAGCCGGATACGGCCTCCCAAAACTATACGGCTCGTAAGAAAAAGCTCCTATCTAAAATACAGCCCAGAGACGAATCCATTGCTCAAAATCAAAGGGAGATGGCCGATATGAAAAGGCTGTTTAAATTGCTACAATCCACCGCAACAGCAATGCCCCACGTATTTCGCACGACCCCCTCTCCCGCGCTAAGCGGTATACCCTCTACCAGTAATGCGATGGAGACGGATAACAGCATTAACCTCAAAAGGCCGGCTCCTTCCGACGAGGGCTCCGGATCGAAACGCGCTGCGGAAGCGTCCCAAGAGACAACCCGCAACCGACGATCAAACCTAAGGCTACAGACAAGATAAGAGCCGAAATGAACGTCCTCGAGAACAAATTTAGCGGTCTCGAGGAAAAAGTTAACCTTACGAGGGAGGTAACCCAGCTGGGTACAAACATCGCTACCTTTTTCCATCAAATAGTGGAGCGCCTCGCGGCCTTGAAGCCAAGCCGCAACGTAATGCCACCAGTCGCGACATTGCCCGTAATCATCCCTCCATATCCCACCACGGCCCCTCGCCAAGAAATTGAGGTATGACAATGGGACTGCAGGGGGTTCCGTAACAAACGGGGAAACCTGTAATTTCACGCTTAAAACCTAGGTAGACAACCGGACATGATAGCCCTTCAAGAAGATAGCGGCCCGGCGGAATTACCAGGCTATAAAGCATTCATTTCATTCCCCCCTCCAACGCAGTGACGACGGCGAGGACACCGTTCACCGCTACTTTTGTGCAACGCAACATTACGGCGATACAACACACTATAGACAGTTCTAACGAACAATACACGTAACTAGAAATTGTGCTGAGCGAAAAGGGAGACGCAAATCTCTTTATTCTGAACTTATACAGTTTCCGGAAAGACAGAGGGTCAGGAATTCCTCACCTACCGCTTAAAGCCACGAGCTTGTCCGCCAGGACACAACTCCTGGTGGTAGGCGACTTTAACGCCCAACATTCAGCTTGCGTTATAGCAAAGACAACCTCAAGGCCACCAAGCTGTGGCAAACGATCCGAAACCTGGGCCTCACAATTCTTAACGATCCCCAAGAAAACAAGCGGGTCGGAAATAGCGTTAGCATAGATACCTCACCGGATCTCACACTATCCGAAAGCATTCCCGACGCCCGCTGGTCCAACACGAAACGAGCGCTAGGAAGCGACCATTATATTGTAACGAAGACAGGACCGTACGATGCTCAACGTCGACATGCATAGCAAGCATATCTGCAAGCGTCCGGTTGAGGCGTTCAGTCAAGCCGTTTGTTTGGGGATGATAGGCTGTTGTCTTCCGGTGACTGGTGTGGGTGAGTTCGAAGAGAGATTGCATTAATGCCGCCGTAAAGGCGGTTCCACGGTCCGTGATGACGACTGATGGCGCACCGTGACGCAAGACGATTGATGTCATAAAAAACTGAGCCACTTCTGCAGCACTAGCGTGGGGGAGCGCCTGTGTCTCGGCGTACCGCGTTAAGTAGTCCGTCGCCACAACAATCCATTTGTTCCCAGAGGAAGACAATGGGAATGGGCCCAGCAAGTCCATGCCCACTTGTTGGAAAGGTGTTGTAGGCGGTGAGATGGGCTGGAGAAGCCCTGCGGGTTTAACTGGTGGTGTCTTTCGTCGCTGGCAGTCACGGCAGGTCCTCACATATTGCTGGACTGATGAGAGCAACTTTGGCCAGTAATACTTCGCACGAATGCGGGCATACGTCCGCGTAACACCCAAATGGCCAGCCGATGGCTCGTCGTGACAGGCGTGCAAGATTTCTGGACGGAGTTCGGATGGCACAACCAGAAGAAAGGTTTCCGTGTTATGGGCGAAGTTCCTCTTGTAAAGGACGCCATCTCGGAGACTGTAGGAACCCAAACCTCGAACGAAAAGCCGCGGAACAGCGACGTTAAGGCCCTCCAGATGCTCGATGAGCGGACGCAACTCTGAGTCAGCCCGTTGACGCCGGGCCATATCGGACGACGTGACGAGAGCAAAAAACGGGAAGTCGTCCTCCGTTTCGGCCGGTGCAACGTCGGCAGGTGCACGTGACAAACAATCGGCGTCATTGTGCTTACGGCCGTACTTGTACACTACCGTGATGTCGTATTCCTGGAGGCGAAGGCTCCATCTCGCAAGCCGTCCCTAAGGGTCTTTGAGATTGGCTAGCCAGCATAACGAATGATGGTCACTGACAGCTCGAAACGGGCGACCATAGAGATATGGTCGGAACTTGCTAATCGCCCACACTACCGCAAGGCATTCCTTCTCTGTGGTAGGGTAGTTTGCCTCTGCTTTCGAGAGGGAGCGGCTGGCCTACGCTATGATTTTCTCGTTGCCATCCTGCCACTGAACGAGAATAGCGCCGAGACCAACATTGCTGGCGTCAGTATGAATTTCAGTGGCAGCTCGTTCATCAAAATGGGCGAGTATAGGGACAGTTTGTAGGCGGCTGCGTAGCTCGTTGAAGGCAGATTCCTGATCATCATGCCACACAAAAGATACATTGTCTCTAGTAAGCATTGTAAGGGGCTCGGAAATTGTGGAAAAGTTTTCAACGAAACGTCTGTAATAGGCACAGAGGCCCAGAAACCTACGAACGGACTTTTTGTCTTTTGGGCGCGGGAACTGTGCCACAGCGGCAGTCTTCTCCGGGTCAGGACGGACTCCGTCAGCGCTTATCACGTGACCAAGAAAACTGAGCTCTTCGAAACCAAAGTGACACTTTTGTGGCTTTATCGTCAACTGTGCCGAACGGAGCGCCTGTAACACCATTCGCAGCCGGTTGAGGTGTTCCTCGAAGCTAGGAGCAAAAATGACAACATCATCAAGGTACACTAGGCATGTCTGCCATTTCAGCCCAGAAAGAACGGTGTCCATCATGCGTTGGAAGGTTGCTGGCGCAGAACAGAGTCCAAAGGGTAGCACTTTGAATTCATAAAGGCCGTCAGGTGTCACGAACTCTGTCTTCTCTCGGTCCCTTTCGTCCACTTCGATCTGCCAGTAGCCATTATTAAGGTCGAGTGAAGAAAAATATTTAGCGTCACGCAGTCGATCCAAGGCGTCGTCGATACGTGGAAGGGGGCAAACGTCCCGTTTCGTGACACGATTCAACTTCCGATAATCGACGCAGAATCGCAAGGTGTTATCTTTTTTCTTCACCAATACCACAGGCGAAGCCCAAGGGCTCGTGGACGGCTGGACTACGTCGTCTGCAAGCATTTCTTGCACTTGGGATCGTATAGCCTCCCGTTCCACCGGCGACACTCTGTACGGTGTTGGGATATGGGGCTAGTCTCCTCGTTGACGATGATGCGGTGTTTGGCTACCGAGGTGCGCCCTACCTTTGATGTCGTGGCGAAGCACTCTGCGAAATCGTGAAGGAGCTCTAACAAGCGCTGCTTCTGACCCACCGACAAGCCGGGATTAATGTCCACGGTAGACAGAACGGCTGCTGCATCGCGTCCGTCCGGCGACGGTAGCTCCAGAGCACATATTTCTGCGGGCTCAACGAAGTCGGTAACGTATGCGACGGCCGTTCCTTTCGCAATAGGCTGGAACTCTGTTCCGAAGTTGGTGATCAAGAGTGTCGCAGAGCGATCCCGTAAGCGAACAAGCCCTCTTGCAGCGCAGATTCCTTTCTCGAATAGAAGGCTGACGTTTCTCTCTGCCATAACGTCTCGATCACCGGGCGAGTCACTTTGCACGGGGACCATCATGCTGCACCGCGGAGGCACCGTCACGTCGTCAGCAGCAATACGCAGGGCGGGTATCCTGGAGTCGTCTGGGTCGGCTATTTCAATTGCTTGCGTCGGCGAAAACGTCACGCGCGGCTCTTGTAAATTGATAACGGCGCCGTTAGCTTGTAAAAAGTCCAGGCCGAGAATGACATCGCGCGAACAGTGAGGCAGGACAACAAAGTCACAAACGTAAACAAATCCGTCGATTGTAACTCTCCCCGTACACCGGCCAACAGGGGTAATTAGGTGCCCACCAGCTGTGCGAATCTGAGGCCCAGTCCACGCGGTTAAAACTTTCCTCAGTTCTTTTGCTAGCTCGTTGCTCATAACCGAATAGTCCGCTCCCGTATCAACCAATGCCGTCACTGCTAAATCGTCGATATCGACCGGTAAGTCCGAAGCTGCGCATCCTTTGTGATCGTCACGTGTCCTCGTTTGATAGCCGTCGTCTGGTCGGGAACGCGATGGAGGATGTTCGGCTGTTCGCTCGTCAGCGGCCTTACCTCCGCAGGCCGCTGGGTCTAGTTTCCCCGGCGAGGACTCGGTGAGCGGCTGAAACGGCTTGTCGAAGGACGGGGACTCGGCGAACGATAGCGGGTAGAGGTTGGTGGGTGGTAGTCAGGGCGAGGGAAATCAGTGTGAGTGTGATCCCGGCGCGTTGACAGGTGCTCCTCAATTTCGCGGGGCCGTTCGCCATTGGGCGGACAGGGGACTCGCGGATGAAATCCTCGAATTCCAGCTCGACGATAAGGGCACCACCGCAAGATATGGCCAGCCTCACCGCAGTGGTAGCAAAGGGGCCGCTGGTCAGGTGCCCGCCACACGTCCGTCTTCCGTAGTCTGGCCTCGGGCAACACAGGGACAGGCGGGGGCCGCGGCTGGAAAGCAGATGCAGATGGGCTTGTGCTCCAAGGGGCGAGGTCGCAGTTCTGTCGGAGTACCGACGCGTACGTCTGGCGCGGGGGCGTCGGTGTAAGGGCAGCAGGGGCAACAGGTTCAGGGACCACCTGCTGCACTTCCTCTCGGATAATTTGTGCTAACGATGGGCACTGCGGCTGCGACTGGGCAGAGAGGCGCATTTTGTGCAGCTCTTCTTTGACGATAGATCGAACCAGCTCCCGAAGGGTGTCAGCGGAGTCGCTGGAGGCTGGCGCAAAGTTGGCAGTTGATACGGTGTTCACGGTGCGATTGTAATAGCGGGCGCGTTGTTGCAAGGTCTTTTCGACGGTAGTGGCCTCCGATAGAAACTCCGAAGTGGTGTTAGGTGGGTTTCGCACAAGCCCAGCAAACAGTTCTTCTTTTATCCCGCGCATCAGGTGGCGCACTTTCTTGTCCTCGGCCATGTTTGGATCCGCCCTTCTGAACAGTCGTGTCATGTCCTCATAACACATTGCGACGCTCTCATTGGGTCGCTGGTTCCTTGACTGCAGCGCCGACTCAGCTCGTTCCCGACGGTCGGTGTTGACGTAGGTAGCCAGCAACTGGCTACGGAACCGTTCCCAAGAAGGAAACGTTGTCTCGTGGTTCTCGTACCACGTCCGCGCCGAGTCGTCAAGAGCGAAGTAAACATTGTGCAGCTTCCGCTCCGCATCCCAGCCGTTGTACCTGGCAACGTGCTCGAACTGGTCAAGCCAGTCCTCCGCGTCCTCAAACACTTCGCCATGGAAGGTCGGCGGCGTTCGCGGCTGGAGGACCAGGAAATGAGCAGCTGAGTTCCCGTTGTCAGCCATAGCTGCCGCGTCTCCGTTGCTAGCCATAGGTGCCGCGTCAGTCCTGCGCGTCGCAGCTGGAGCCCTGGTCCTAGGGGATAACGGACCGTACTCTGGTGACTGACCTTGGATTCGGTGGCTCGTACTGCGATGAATCGGAGTCAAATCTGTGTTCATAGAGAGCCTTCGGGGCACGTAACGTAGATGTTGGAAAGTACCCAGCACCTCCACCAAAAATGTAACGAAGACAGGACCGGCACAGATCACGGTCTCAGCGAAGTCCAGCGCACAGCAGGGAACTCACAAGATGGCTGTCCGAACCGCACACACACTTCGTCTTTGTTCACCGGCGCACGCACACTTCGTCTTCATCGTCGGCGCGCTCCCATGAGCACGCGCCAATATACTAGCCACGACATTTGACACGAAATTTCACCAACTGCACCCCATGCGCACTCGCATTACCAGCTGGGATAGGTTCAGACGCTTACGAGAGCAGCCTGCCCCAGGTCAGATCAACAACCTAACGGAGTGGATTGCCGCACTCAAAGTCGACGTCAAGACCACCACGGTCGAGACGCCTACTGAGGAGCCGCATCAGACGACTGACTCTAAACTCCTCCACATGTGGCTTCGAAGCGCACGCCAGCCTACTAAATTGCTGGAGGAAACACACAACACAAATTTACCCAAGCGTATGGCGCAACTCGAGCGCCAAATAGAAACATACACACTAGAACTGCAAGAAAAACAATGGGGCCAAATTTGTGCAAAAACAATAGGGCCAAATTTGTGATAATATGAATGGGAAGATGGGATGCAAAAAGACACGGCTCTTGCTCCGCCACGTGCTTGACCCGACACACACAAAAGCCACACAACGCGACCACCCCACGAGACTAATTCACTAGTATCAGGGTACAGACGTAGAGCTATACTCTCCGAACTGCAAAAACGCTACCTGAACACGTCGCATACAGACCCCCTACCCACATACGAGGGCCTCCCCATTGAGACCATGGACACAGACATAGTAGATGCCGAGGTCTGGTTTGCTCTGGGTCAGCTCCGTAACACCTCCACGGCGGAGCCGGACGGATTGTCGAATGAGACGCTGAGAAACCTAGACCCCAAGTCTGTTGCGGCTCTGACAGACCGAATGAACACCTACTGGAGGGAAGGTGAGATTCCCCAGGAATGAAGGCATGCACGGGTGACCTTCATCCCCAAACCGGGAAGGAAACTCTCGATCGAGAATCTGTGGCCCATCTCCCTCATGTCTTGCATCGGAAAACTCATGGAGCACGTCATTCTTAACCAATTGCAAAATTACGCGGATGACCGTGACCTACTTCCTCCCGAAATGATTGGCTTTAGGGCTAGCTGGTACACGCAGGACGTGATGCTCCAGCTTAAGAAGGACGTGCTGGACCCTCCACGCGGCACCGGGTCGAAGGCAGTTCTCGGGCTAGAACTAAACAAGGCCTTCAAAAATGTCTCGCATGAGGCATCCTCATGAACCTCTCTAACCTAGAACCGGGAGAACGGACGTTCAGTTACGTCCGATCATCCCTATCCGAGCGGACCGCAGAGCTTGAATTAGGTGGCCTCAAACCGGAGCACATTCCTCTGGGAAGCCGAGGCGCGCCACAAAGCTCAGTGCTCTCGCCTTTCCTCTTTAACCTTGTACTCATTACACTTCCCCCCAAACTTGCCGCCTTGCCGGGGCTGCAGCATACCGTATACGCGGACGACGTCACCCTATGGGTAACCACTCTGAATGACGGCCAAATAGAAGATACCCTGCAGCAGGCAGTTGACATAATTGAAACTTGCGCGTCAGGAGCGGGCCTTGAATGCTCGCACTGAAACCGGGACTGCTGGTTCTTAGGGCCAAGCCACGCGGTAGAAACGCGAACATGACCCCGCCGACCCATCTGAAAGTATACGTGCAAGGACTTCCGGTAAAGGGGGCCCAAACCATACGCATACGGGGCATGTACATAGAGAACAATCGCAAAAACACCGAAACAATCAACAGACCCACGGCCACGGTCAATCAGACTGTACGGATAATCAGGCGGATCTCCAGCCAAAGACGAGGCATGAAAGAGAAAGATCTATGTCGACTTGTTCAGGCTGTCGTGCTGAGCAGGATCGCCTACTCCCTCCCTTACCTGCACCTGCAGCTCGCGAAAAGGAACAAGGTCTAAACTGCAATCCGGCAAGCCTACAAGGCGGCCCTTGGGCTCCAGCACAGTACGTCCACGGAAAATTTGCTGGCCCTTGGGGTTCACAACACTCTCTCGGAGCTGGGCTAGGCGCACCTCGTTTCCCAGCTCGGACGACTCACTCGTACGAGTGCGGGAAGGGCCATCCTAAATAGACTAAAGATGTGCGAATAGCCCCCAGATAGGGACGAGAAAACGCAGTTACCCACGAACATCAAGAAGGCTCTCTTGATTAAACCCCTACCCAAGCACACGTACCCCGCGCACCACGAAGGCCGACACGCAGCGAGGGCTCGCGCCCTGCACACCAACTACGGCCGAAACGACAACGTGGCGTACGTGGACTCAGCGGAATACCGACAAACCCCGAGAAAAGCGTTTGCACTGATTGCGGTGAACGGGAAAGGCGCCCCGCCCCGTTGGCGGCCGCGTCGATAGAAACCACCTCCTCCTAGACGGCGGTGGAAGCGGCAATAGCCTTAGCTATAGCGAACACGCGTGCTGATATTATATTCAGCGACTCCAAAACAGCCATTCGCAATTTCGCGAGGTGCCATATCACATCTGCCTCACTCCGCATCCTTCAAAACAACCCCCTTTCGAATAATAATAATAATAATAATTGGTTTTTGGGGAAAGGAAATGGCGCAGTATCTGTCTCATATATCATTGGACACCTGAACCGCGCCGTAAGGGAAGGGATAAAGGAGGGTTAGAGAAGTTGAATTTATCTGGGTCCCGGCCCACCTGTCTAATCCGGGCAACGAGGCGGCTCACGCGCAAGCCCGAGGTTTCGTCGACCGGGCAGTGAGCGCGCCCTCCGACCGAAATTTCACGAGGGACGGGTTGAGCTCATTTCATGACATCACCCATCACTTTAGGCTGGAGAGGCGCCCATATACCCCTCTCCGCAAATCGTTAACAAAAGCGCAGGAAGTTGCCTGTCGCCGACCGCAAACACGCTCCCTTCTGAATCCGGCAGTGCTTGCCCTCATGTACCCTAGCCAGTACGACGCAAACTGCCATAAATAGGGTGAAAGGGCCACACACGGCCACATTCTGTGGAACAGCGCAAATGAACCGCCGCCGGCGGAGTTGTACAGCTCCCTTCTCCCGAGTGGTGGGAGGCCGTGCTGGTCAGCTGGACCCCAAGATTCAAGTACGGGCAATCGGGCGGGCCAGTGAGGTCGCCGCCAATCATTGGCTAGCGCGGCCTTCTAGAATGTGCCTCCTTCAACCTGCCCTCGACGCAATAAATGTTTTACAATCCAATCCAATTGCAGAACACGCTGTATAGAGAAGCCTTGTCTCCCCCTATCATCTCTTCCTGTCCCCTCATTTCTTTAATTTCTCCATTCTGCCTGTTATCTTTTATTTCCACTGCTCCAGCTCAGGTGCTTCAGTATCGATGGCAGATGCCGGGGTTAGTAAAAATCTTATCCTTGTTTTCTATTATTATTTTAATAAACTACTACTACTACTACTACTACTACTACTACTACTACCACTTCTACTACTTAAGTCTGCTTACGTGGAGGAATGCGAGACATGTTTTGAGGGAAGGAAACGTTTTTGACGAAAGGAAAGGGCGCAGTAGCTCACTGATCTCGACATCTTGGTGGACACCTCAACCCCGCGAAATCACGTGCTTTGAGGAAAATGAAATGTTTTTGACGAAAGGAAAGGGCGCAGTAACACTCAGATCTCGACGTTATTAACATTTTTCGGACACATTTTTCGGAAACCTTCAGCGGACATATTTTCGCCGACATAGCCTAGTAATGCTTACGCGTTAAAAGAAAAAGTCGGATATTATCATCGCCTGCGGTGACGACAAAACGAAAAATTCCGCTTTCTCAGAGATTGCGCCGGTGAAAACGTGAAAATTGGTTTTTGGGGAAAGGAAATGGTACAGTATATGCCACATATCGGCGGACACCTGAACCGCGCCACATGGAAAAGGATAAATGAGGGGCTAAGAGAAGAAAGGAAGAGGTGCCATAGTGGAGGGCCCTCCGGAATAATTTCGACCACCTGGGGATCTTTAACATGCACTGACATCGCACAGCACACGGGCGCCTTAGCATTTCGCCTCCATCTAAACGCAGCCGTAGCGGTCGGGTTGGATCCCGGGAACTGGCGCCCGAACCACTGAGCCACCGTGGCGGGTTCGTTAAAGATGCCCAGGTGGCCGAAATAATTCCGGAGCCCTCCACTACGACACCTCTTCCTTTCTTTTTTCACTCCCTCCTTTATCCCTTCCCTCAAGGCGCGGTTCAGGTGTCCACCGATATGCGAGACAGATACTGCGCTATTTCCTTCCACCAAAACCAATCTTTATTTCCATTTTTTTTTACCGTGGCGGGCTTGTCAACTTGCTCGATTCGAAATTTGGCGATAGACCTTTCTATAAATCCTGCAAATTTCCTTATGTATTACCGTAAAAAAAGGTTGACGACAATTCTCATTTATTAAATTTGAAACCTTATCATGACACCAGATTACACCTGATTTAAAAGGACATAGCACAGCGGGATGCTAAAGGCGTTAAAAAATTGAAAATTCGGTGTTCGGGATGTAAATAGTTTGTGTATATTACCTCTCCCCCTATCCTCTCTTCCTGTCCCCTCACCTTTTTCATTTCATTTTTCCATTCTGCCTGCTACCCTTTATTTCCGCTGCCCCAGCTCAGGTGCTGTAGTATCAATTGCAGATGAAGGGGCTAGCAAAAATTCTTTTCCTTCCTTTTTATTAACATTTTAATAAAAAACACTTCCTACTACTACTACTTTAGGGAAAGGAAATGGGACAGTATCTGTCTCACATATCGGCGGACACCTGAACTGGACCGTAAGGGAAGGGATAAAGGAGGGAGTCAAAAAAGAAAGGAAGAGGTGCCGTAGTGGAGGGCTCCGGAATAATTTCGACTGCCGGGGGATTTTTAACGTGCACTGACATCGCACAGCACCCGGGCGCTTCGATCGTTTCGCCTCCATCGAAACGCGGCCGCCGCGGTTGGGTTCGAACCCGGGTACTCCGGCTTAGTAGCCGAGCGCCCTAACCATTGAGCCACCGCGGCCACCTTGTTTGTCGGTTGTAGAGGTTTTGCAAAGAAGGCGGGGGAGTGTTTCGCGGCAGGTTTGATGATGCTGTACCACGAAAGTCTTCAAACTTAGTGAGTTTTGTGATCAATGATAGAGAGAAAGAGAGAGAGAGAAGACTTTATTTACACCGACATGGACCTCAGGGCAGGGGCTCAGCCATAGGGAGGGTCTCCCCTTGCCGGCCGTCCGGCGCCGTGACCGCAGAGAAGGTCTTGAAGTAAGTCTCCTCCGCCAGGCGAGGACGATATTTTGTATTTGGGCTGCGGATGTAGGACACCCAGGCAACTTTTTCAAGGGGATCAGTCTGCTTAGCTTCCGGAGATTTGGGCATCGCCAGATTACGTGATTTTGACTCAGTGGTACGTTGTAGAGATTGCAAGTTTCCGGATCGTCTGTAAGCTCACTATGCAGAGGAACAGAAGGGGAGAAGCGATTGGCCTGAGGTTTCAGTCATCTGGGTTCCAGCTCATAGGGTCTACCAGGCAATGAGGCTGCCCATTGCCATCATTGATAAAGCATTTGCTGAAGAGTCTTCAAACCTCCCGCAAAGGACCCCTCCCTTGCCTAATATCTATGGTCGACCTACGAGATGATGCCACCGACGGAATCGCTGAGAAAGCGGCCCGTTTCGTTTTGTCGTCGCCGCAGATGATGCGAATATCCGACTTTTTCTTATTGATTCAGGCAAGTATCCTGAACAAATGTGGTATCAAACAATTCTGCCGACTTTAGCTGTGAGGTGCATTCTACGGCGCGCGTTTAATTGCGGAACAGTATGTATTCGGAATAGGTATCGTATACCGCTGCCTTTAGTAGTGCCGGTGGGCGTGCAGTCGGGTAGGCTTAACGCTAACTTAAAAGATTTCCATATGAGTGCGCCCACATGATCCACTTCCGCTTTCCTTGGCTCGTGGTAGAGGAGGCTGTTGATTACTCTAGATAGGATGACAGATTTTACAAGTTGCATAGTGTCCTCTCCTCTCATTCCCTTTGGTTTTGTTCGCGATTCTTCCGATCATTCTGGATATTTGTGCCGTGCAGAGGTGGGCAACCTCGTGAGGTTTCGACCTCATCAGGTCGACCTAAACCTCAAAATGACATCAACCTCACGTCGTGAGGTGAGGTTGAGGTGAGGTCTGCGACGGCTCGAAATTTTGTGAGTGAGGTCAGCAAATCAGACCTCTACCTCAAGCTTGAGTTTGAGGTTGAGTGAGGTCGTCATTCAGTGAGGTTGAAATTTAGAGGTCGAGACTTCTTGCAGTTGCCACATCTTACTCCGACGAGTGCCGCTTCCTAAGCGCAGTTTGCAGCACATCACAGCAGATTTCATGCAATGACGCTTGGTGTTCGGTTTCCCATGTTTGGACAACCGGATGCCACAGTTACCTCTTAGCTTTCGGTGCTGCGCTGTAATGTCCGTTCAGCCCGAGTCTACAGGAAGACGCTACCCTCTGGTTTTCCCGGAAGGAGTGTTACTGTCATACACTTGGTGTTCGGTTTCTATTGTTTGGACAACCGGATGCAGCAGTTCCTTCTTAGCTTTCGGTGCTGCTTTGTAATGTCCGCTCAGCCCGAGTCTACAGGAAGACGCACCCCTCTGCTTTTCCCGGAAAGAGTTACTGTCATACACTTGGTGTTCGGTTTCTCTTGTTTGGACAACCGGATGCCACAGTTCCCTCTTAGCTTTCGGTGCTGCGCTGTAATGTCCGCTCAGCCCGAGTCTACAGGAAGTCGCACCCCTCTGGTTTTCCCGGAAACAGTTACTGTCATACACTTGGTGTTCGGTTTCTCCTGTTTGGACAACCGGATGCCACAGTTTCCTCTTAGCTTTCGGTGCTGCTCTGTAATGTCCGCTCAGCCCGAGTCTACAGGAAGACGCACCCCTCTGGTTTTCCCGGAAAGAGTTACTGTCATACACTTGGCGTTCGGTTTCTCCGGTTTGGACAACCGGATGCAGAAGTTCCTTCTTAGCTTTCGGTGCTGCTCTGTAATGTCCATTCAGCCCGAGTCTACAGGAAGACGCACCCCTTTGGTTTTCCCGGAAAGAGTTACTGTCATACACTTGGTGTTCGGTTTCTCTTGTTTGGACAACCGGATGCCACAGTTCCCTCTTAGCTTTCGGTGCTGCGCTGTAATGTCCGCTCAGCCCGAGTCTACAGGAAGACGCACCCCTCTGGTTTTCCCGGAAAGAGTTACTGTCATACACTTGGTGTTCGGTTTCTCCTGTTTGGACAACCGGATGCCGCAGTTCCTTCTTAGCTTTCGGTGCTGCTATGTAATGTCCGCTCAGCCCGAGTCTACAGGAAGACGCACCCCTCTGGTTTTACCGGAAAGAGTTACTGTCATACACTTGGTGTTCGGTTTCTCTTGTTTGGACAACCGGATGCCACAGTTCACTCTTACCTTTCGGTGCTGCGCTGTAATGTCCGCTCAGCCCGAGTCTACAGGAAGACGCACCCCTCTGGTTTTCCCGGAAAGAGTTACTGTCATACACTTGGTGTTCGGTTTCTCCTGTTTGGACAACCGGATGCAACAGTTCCTTCTTAGCTTTCGGTGCTGCTCTGTAATGTCCGTTCAGCCCGAGTATACAGGAAGACGCACCCCTCTGGTTTTCCCGGAAAGAGTTACTGTCATACACTTGGTGTTCGGTTTCTCCTGTTTGTACAACCGGATGCAGCAGTTCCTTCTTAGCTTTCGGTGCTGCTCTGTAATGTCCGTTCAGCCCGAGTCTACAGGAAGACGCACCCCTCTGGTTTTCCCGGAAAGAGTTACTGTCATACACTTGGTGTTCGGTTTCTCCTGTTTGTACAACCGGATGCAGCAGTTCCTTCTTAGCTTTCGGTGCTGCTCTGTAATGTCCGTTCAGCCCGAGTCTACAGGAAGACGCACCCCTCTGGTTTTCCCGGAAAGAGTTACTGTCATACACTTGGTGTTCGGTTTCTCCTGTTTGTACAACCGGATGCAGCAGTTCCTTCTTAGCTTTCGGTGCTGCTCTGTAATGTCCGTTCAGCCCGAGTCTACAGGAAGACGCACCCCTCTGGTTTTCCCGGAAAGAGTTACTGTCATACACTTGGTGTTCGGTTTCTCCTGTTTGTACAACCGGATGCAGCAGTTCCTTCTTAGCTTTCGGTGCTGCTCTGTAATGTCCGTTCAGCCCCAGTCTACAGGAAGACGCACCCCTCTGGTTTTCCCGGAAAGAGTTACCGTCATACACTTGGTGTTCGGTTTCTCCTGTTTGTACAACCGGATGCAGCAGTTCCTTCTTAGCTTTCGGTGCTGCTCTGTAATGTCCGTTCAGCCCGAGTCTACAGGAAGACGCACCCCTCTGGTTTTCCCGGAAAGAGTTACTGTCATACACTTGGTGTTCGGTTTCTCCTGTTTGTACAACCGGATGCAGCAGTTCCTTCTTAGCTTTCGGTGCTGCTCTGTAATGTCCGTTCAGCCCGAGTCTACAGGAAGACGCACCCCTCTGGTTTTCCCGGAAAGAGTTACCGTCATACACTTGGTGTTCGGTTTCTCCTGTTTGTACAACCGGATGCAGCAGTTCCTTCTTAGCTTTCGGTGCTGCTCTGTAATGTCCGTTCAGCCCAAGTCTACAGGAAGACGCACCCCTCTGGTTTTCCCGGAAAGAGTTACTGTCATACACTTGGTGTTCGGTTTCTCCTGTTTGTACAACCGGATGCAGCAGTTCCTTCTTAGCTTTCGGTGCTGCTCTGTAATGTCCGTTCAGCCCGAGTCTACAGGAAGACGCACCCCTCTGGTTTTCCCGGAAAGAGTTACTGTCATACACTTGGTGTTCGGTTTCTCCTGTTTGTACAACCGGATGCAGCAGTTCCTTCTTAGCTTTCGGTGCTGCACTGTAATGTCCGTTCAGCCCGAGTCTACAGGAAGACGCACCCCTCTGGTTTTCCCGGAAAGAGTTACTGTCATACACTTGGTGTTCGGTTTCTCCTGTTTGTACAACCGGATGCAGCAGTTCATTCTTAGCTTTCGGTGCTGCTCTGTAATGTCCGTTCAGCCCGAGTCTACAGGAAGACGCACCCCTCTGGTTTTCCCGGAAAGAGTTACTGTCATACACTTGGTGTTCGGTTTCTCCTGTTTGTACAACCGGATGCAGCAGTTCCTTCTTAGCTTTCGGTGCTGCTCTGTAATGTCCGTTCAGCCCGAGTCTACAGGAAGACGCACCCCTCTGGTTTTCCCGGAAAGAGTTACTGTCATACACTTGGTGTTCGGTTTCTCCTGTTTGTACAACCGGATGCAGCAGTTCCTTCTTAGCTTTCGGTGCTGCTCTGTAATGTCCGTTCAGCCCGAGTCTACAGGAAGACGCACCCCTCTGGTTTTCACGGAAAGAGTTACTGTCATACACTTGGTGTTCGGTTTCTCCTGTTTGGACAACCGGATGCAGCAGTTCCTTCTTAGCTTTCGGTGCTGCTCTGTAATGTCCGTTCAGCCCGAGTCTACAGGAAGACGCACCCCTCTGGTTTTCCCGGAAAGAGTTACTGTCATACAATTGGTGTTCGGTTTCTCCTGTTTGTACAACCGGATGCAGCAGTTCCTTCTTAGCTTTCGGTGCTGCTCTGTAATGTCCGTTCAGCCCGAGTCTACAGGAAGACGCACCCCTCTGGTTTTCCCGGAAAGAGTTACTGTCATACAATTGGTGTTCGGTTTCTCCTGTTTGTAAAACCGGATGCAGCAGTTCCTTCTTAGCTTTCGGTGCTGCTCTGTAATGTCCGTTCAGCCCGAGTCAACAGGAAGACGCACCCCTCTGGTTTTCCCGGAAAGAGTTACTGTCATACACTTGGTGTTCGGTTTCTCCTGTTTGTACAACCGGATGCAGCAGTTCCTTCTTAGCTTTCGGTGCTGCTCTGTAATGTCCGTTCAGCCCGAGTCTACAGGAAGACGCGCCCCTCTGGTTTTCCCGGAAAGACTTACTGTCATACACTTGGTGTTCGGTTTCTCTTATTTGGACAACCGGGTGCCACAGTTCCCTCTTAGCTTTCGGTGCTGCGCTGTAATGTCCGCGCAGCCCGAGTCTACAGGAAGACGCACCCCTCTGGTTTTACCGGAAACAGTTACTGTCAAACACTTGGTGTTCGGTTTCTCCTGTTTGGACAACCGGATGCCACAGTTCCCTCTTAGCTTTCGGTGCGGCGCTGTAATGTCCGCTCAGCCCAGGTCTACAGGAAGACGCACCCCTCTGGTTTTCCCGGAAACAGTTACTGCCAAAACTTGGTGGCCGGTTTCTCCTGTTTGGACAACCGGATGCCACAGTTTCCTCTTAGCTTTCGGTGCTGCTCTGTAATGTCCATTCAGCCCGAGTCTACAGGAAGACGCACCCCTATGGTTTTCCCGGAAAGAGTTACTGTCATACACTTGGCGTTCGGTTTCTCCTGTTTGGACAACCGGATGCAGAAGTTCCTTCTTAGCTTTCGGTGCTGCTCTGTAATGTCCATTCAGCCCGAGTCTACAGGAAGACGCACCCCTTTGGTTTTCCCGGAAAGAGTTACTGTCATACACTTGGTGTTCGGTTTCTCTTGTTTTGACAACCGGATGCCACAGTTCACTCTTAGCTTTCGGTGCTGCTCTGTAATGTCCGCTCAGCCCGAGTCTACAGGAAGACGCACCCCTATGGTTTTCCCGGAAAGAGTTACTGTCATACACTTGGCGTTCGGTTTCTCCTGTTTGGACAACCGGATGCCGCAGTTCCTTCTTAGCTTTCGGTGCTGCTATGTAATGTCCGCTCAGCCCGAGTCTACAGGAAGACGCACCCCTCTGGTTTTACCGGAAAGAGTTACTGTCATACACTTGGTGTTCGGTTTCTCTTGTTTGGACAACCGGATGCCACAGTTCACTCTTAGCTTTCGGTGCTGCTCTGTAATGTCCGTTCAGCCCGAGTCTACAGGAAGACGCACCCCTCTGGTTTTCCCGGAAAGAGTTACTGTCATACACTTGGTGTTCGGTTTCTCCTGTTTGTACAACCGGATGCAGCAGTTCCTTCTTAGCTTTCGGTGCTGCTCTGTAATGTCCGTTCAGCCCGAGTCTACAGGAAGACGCACCCCTCTGGTTTTCCCGGAAAGAGTTACTGTCATACACTTGGTGTTCGGTTTCTCCTGTTTGTACAACCGGATGCAGCAGTTCCTTCTTAGCTTTCGGTGCTGCTTTGTAATGTCCGCTCAGCCCGAGTCTACAGGAAGACGCACCCCTCTGCTTTTCCCGGAAAGAGTTACTGTCATACACTTGGTGTTCGGTTTCTCTTGTTTGGACAACCGGATGCCACAGTTCCCTCTTAGCTTTCGGTGCTGCGCTGTAATGTCCGCTCAGCCCGAGTCTACAGGAAGTCGCACCCCTCTGGTTTTCCCGGAAACAGTTACTGTCATACACTTGGTGTTCGGTTTCTCCTGTTTGGACAACCGGATGCCACAGTTTCCTCTTAGCTTTCGGTGCTGCTCTGTAATGTCCGCTCAGCCCGAGTCTACAGGAAGACGCACCCCTCTGGTTTTCCCGGAAAGAGTTACTGTCATACACTTGGCGTTCGGTTTCTCCGGTTTGGACAACCGGATGCAGAAGTTCCTTCTTAGCTTTCGGTGCTGCTCTGTAATGTCCATTCAGCCCGAGTCTACAGGAAGACGCACCCCTTTGGTTTTCCCGGAAAGAGTTACTGTCATACACTTGGTGTTCGGTTTCTCTTGTTTGGACAACCGGATGCCACAGTTCCCTCTTAGCTTTCGGTGCTGCGCTGTAATGTCCGCTCAGCCCGAGTCTACAGGAAGACGCACCCCTCTGGTTTTCCCGGAAAGAGTTACTGTCATACACTTGGTGTTCGGTTTCTCCTGTTTGGACAACCGGATGCCGCAGTTCCTTCTTAGCTTTCGGTGCTGCTATGTAATGTCCGCTCAGCCCGAGTCTACAGGAAGACGCACCCCTCTGGTTTTACCGGAAAGAGTTACTGTCATACACTTGGTGTTCGGTTTCTCTTGTTTGGACAACCGGATGCCACAGTTCACTCTTACCTTTCGGTGCTGCGCTGTAATGTCCGCTCAGCCCGAGTCTACAGGAAGACGCACCCCTCTGGTTTTCCCGGAAAGAGTTACTGTCATACACTTGGTGTTCGGTTTCTCCTGTTTGGACAACCGGATGCAGCAGTTCCTTCTTAGCTTTCGGTGCTGCTCTGTAATGTCCGTTCAGCCCGAGTCTACAGGAAGACGCACCCCTCTGGTTTTCCCGGAAAGAGTTACTGTCATACACTTGGTGTTCGGTTTCTCCTGTTTGTACAACCGGATGCAGCAGTTCCTTCTTAGCTTTCGGTGCTGCTCTGTAATGTCCGTTCAGCCCGAGTCTACAGGAAGACGCACCCCTCTGGTTTTCCCGGAAAGAGTTACTGTCATACACTTGGTGTTCGGTTTCTATTGTTTGGACAACCGGATGCAGCAGTTCCTTCTTAGCTTTCGGTGCTGCTTTGTAATGTCCGCTCAGCCCGAGTCTACAGGAAGACGCACCCCTCTGCTTTTCCCGGAAAGAGTTACTGTCATACACTTGGTGTTCGGTTTCTCTTGTTTGGACAACCGGATGCCACAGTTCCCTCTTAGCTTTCGGTGCTGCGCTGTAATGTCCGCTCAGCCCGAGTCTACAGGAAGTCGCACCCCTCTGGTTTTCCCGGAAACAGTTACTGTCATACACTTGGTGTTCGGTTTCTCCTGTTTGGACAACCGGATGCCACAGTTTCCTCTTAGCTTTCGGTGCTGCTCTGTAATGTCCGCTCAGCCCGAGTCTACAGGAAGACGCACCCCTCTGGTTTTCCCGGAAAGAGTTACTGTCATACACTTGGCGTTCGGTTTCTCCGGTTTGGACAACCGGATGCAGAAGTTCCTTCTTAGCTTTCGGTGCTGCTCTGTAATGTCCATTCAGCCCGAGTCTACAGGAAGACGCACCCCTTTGGTTTTCCCGGAAAGAGTTACTGTCATACACTTGGTGTTCGGTTTCTCTTGTTTGGACAACCGGATGCCACAGTTCCCTCTTAGCTTTCGGTGCTGCGCTGTAATGTCCGCTCAGCCCGAGTCTACAGGAAGACGCACCGCTCTGGTTTTCCCGGAAAGAGTTACTGTCATACACTTGGTGTTCGGTTTCTCCTGTTTGGACAACCGGATGCCGCAGTTCCTTCTTAGCTTTCGGTGCTGCTATGTAATGTCCGCTCAGCCCGAGTCTACAGGAAGACGCACCCCTCTGGTTTTACCGGAAAGAGTTACTGTCATACACTTGGTGTTCGGTTTCTCTTGTTTGGACAACCGGATGCCACAGTTCACTCTTACCTTTCGGTGCTGCGCTGTAATGTCCGCTCAGCCCGAGTCTACAGGAAGACGCACCCCTCTGGTTTTCCCGGAAAGAGTTACTGTCATACACTTGGTGTTCGGTTTCTCCTGTTTGGACAACCGGATGCAGCAGTTCCTTCTTAGCTTTCGGTGCTGCTCTGTAATGTCCGTTCAGCCCGAGTCTACAGGAAGACGCACCCCTCTGGTTTTTCCGGAAAGAGTTACTGTCATACACTTGGTGTTCGGTTTCTCCTGTTTGTACAACCGGATGCAGCAGTTCCTTCTTAGCTTTCGGTGCTGCTCTGTAATGTCCGTTCAGCCCGAGTCTACAGGAAGACGCACCCCTCTGGTTTTCCCGGAAAGAGTTACTGTCATACACTTGGTGTTCGGTTTCTCCTGTTTGTACAACCGGATGCAGCAGTTCCTTCTTAGCTTTCGGTGCTGCTCTGTAATGTCCGTTCAGCCCGAGTCTACAGGAAGACGCACCCCTCTGGTTTTCCCGGAAAGAGTTACTGTCATACACTTGGTGTTCGGTTTCTCCTGTTTGTACAACCGGATGCAGCAGTTCCTTCTTAGCTTTCGGTGCTGCTCTGTAATGTCCGTTCAGCCCGAGTCTACAGGAAGACGCACCCCTCTGGTTTTCCCGGAAAGAGTTACTGTCATACACTTGGTGTTCGGTTTCTCCTGTTTGTACAACCGGATGCAGCAGTTCCTTCTTAGCTTTCGGTGCTGCTCTGTAATGTCCGTTCAGCCCCAGTCTACAGGAAGACGCACCCCTCTGGTTTTCCCGGAAAGAGTTACCGTCATACACTTGGTGTTCGGTTTCTCCTGTTTGTACAACCGGATGCAGCAGTTCCTTCTTAGCTTTCGGTGCTGCTCTGTAATGTCCGTTCAGCCCGAGTCTACAGGAAGACGCACCCCTCTGGTTTTCCCGGAAAGAGTTACTGTCATACACTTGGTGTTCGGTTTCTCCTGTTTGTACAACCGGATGCAGCAGTTCCTTCTTAGCTTTCGGTGCTGCATGTAATGTCCGTTCAGCCCGAGTCTACAGGAAGACGCACCCCTCTGGTTTTCCCGGAAAGAGTTACCGTCATACACTTGGTGTTCGGTTTCTCCTGTTTGTACAACCGGATGCAGCAGTTCCTTCTTAGCTTTCGGTGCTGCTCTGTAATGTCCGTTCAGCCCAAGTCTACAGGAAGACGCACCCCTCTGGTTTTCCCGGAAAGAGTTACTGTCATACACTTGGTGTTCGGTTTCTCCTGTTTGTACAACCGGATGCAGCAGTTCCTTCTTAGCTTTCGGTGCTGCTCTGTAATGTCCGTTCAGCCCGAGTCTACAGGAAGACGCACCCCTCTGGTTTTCCCGGAAAGAGTTACTGTCATACACTTGGTGTTCGGTTTCTCCTGTTTGTACAACCGGATGCAGCAGTTCCTTCTTAGCTTTCGGTGCTGCACTGTAATGTCCGTTCAGCCCGAGTCTACAGGAAGACGCACCCCTCTGGTTTTCCCGGAAAGAGTTACTGTCATACACTTGGTGTTCGGTTTCTCCTGTTTGTACAACCGGATGCAGCAGTTCATTCTTAGCTTTCGGTGCTGCTCTGTAATGTCCGTTCAGCCCGAGTCTACAGGAAGACGCACCCCTCTGGTTTTCCCGGAAAGAGTTACTGTCATACACTTGGTGTTCGGTTTCTCCTGTTTGTACAACCGGATGCAGCAGTTCCTTCTTAGCTTTCGGTGCTGCTCTGTAATGTCCGTTCAGCCCGAGTCTACAGGAAGACGCACCCCTCTGGTTTTCCCAGAAAGAGTTACTGTCATACACTTGGTGTTCGGTTTCTCCTGTTTGTACAACCGGATGCAGCAGTTCCTTCTTAGCTTTCGGTGCTGCTCTGTAATGTCCGTTCAGCCCGAGTCTACAGGAAGACGCACCCCTCTGGTTTTCACGGAAAGAGTTACTGTCATACACTTGGTGTTCGGTTTCTCCTGTTTGGACAACCGGATGCAGCAGTTCCTTCTTAGCTTTCGGTGCTGCTCTGTAATGTCCGTTCAGCCCGAGTCTACAGGAAGACGCACCCCTCTGGTTTTCCCGGAAAGAGTTACTGTCATACAATTGGTGTTCGGTTTCTCCTGTTTGTACAACCGGATGCAGCAGTTCCTTCTTAGCTTTCGGTGCTGCTCTGTAATGTCCGTTCAGCCCGAGTCTACAGGAAGACGCACCCCTCTGGTTTTCCCGGAAAGAGTTACTGTCATACAATTGGTGTTCGGTTTCTCCTGTTTGTAAAACCGGATGCAGCAGTTCCTTCTTAGCTTTCGGTGCTGCTCTGTAATGTCCGTTCAGCCCGAGTCTACAGGAAGACGCACCCCTCTGGTTTTCCCGGAAAGAGTTACTGTCATACACTTGGTGTTCGGTTTCTCCTGTTTGTACAACCGGATGCAGCAGTTCCTTCTTAGCTTTCGGTGCTGCTCTGTAATGTCCGTTCAGCCCGAGTCTACAGGAAGACGCGCCCCTCTGGTTTTCCCGGAAAGACTTACTGTCATACACTTGGTGTTCGGTTTCTCTTATTTGGACAACCGGATGCCACAGTTCCCTCTTAGCTTTCGGTGCTGCGCTGTAATGTCCGCGCAGCCCGAGTCTACAGGAAGACGCACCCCTCTGGTTTTACCGGAAACAGTTACTGTCAAACACTTGGTGTTCGGTTTCTCCTGTTTGGACAACCGGATGCCACAGTTCCCTCTTAGCTTTCGGTGCGGCGCTGTAATGTCCGCTCAGCCCAGGTCTACAGGAAGACGCACCCCTCTGGTTTTCCCGGAAACAGTTACTGCCAAAACTTGGTGGCCGGTTTCTCCTGTTTGGACAACCGGATGCCACAGTTTCCTCTTAGCTTTCGGTGCTGCTCTGTAATGTCCATTCAGCCCGAGTCTACAGGAAGACGCACCCCTATGGTTTTCCCGGAAAGAGTTACTGTCATACACTTGGCGTTCGGTTTCTCCTGTTTGGACAACCGGATGCAGAAGTTCCTTCTTAGCTTTCGGTGCTGCTCTGTAATGTCCATTCAGCCCGAGTCTACAGGAAGACGCACCCCTTTGGTTTTCCCGGAAAGAGTTACTGTCATACACTTGGTGTTCGGTTTCTCTTGTTTTGACAACCGGATGCCACAGTTCACTCTTAGCTTTCGGTGCTGCTCTGTAATGTCCGCTCAGCCCGAGTCTACAGGAAGACGCACCCCTATGGTTTTCCCGGAAAGAGTTACTGTCATACACTTGGCGTTCGGTTTCTCCTGTTTGGACAACCGGATGCCGCAGTTCCTTCTTAGCTTTCGGTGCTGCTCTGTAATGTCCGTTCAGCCCGAGTCTACAGGAAGACGCACCCCTCTGGTTTTACCGGAAAGAGTTACTGTCATACACTTGGTGTTCGGTTTCTCTTGTTTGGACAACCGGATGCCACAGTTCACTCTTAGCTTTCGGTGCTGCTCTGTAATGTCCGTTCAGCCCGAGTCTACAGGAAGACGCACCCCTCTGGTTTTCCCGGAAAGAGTTACTGTCATACACTTGGTGTTCGGTTTCTCCTGTTTGTACAACCGGATGCAGCAGTTCCTTCTTAGCTTTCGGTGCTGCTCTGTAATGTCCGTTCAGCCCGAGTCTACAGGAAGACGCACCCCTCTGGTTTTCCCGGAAAGAGTTACTGTCATACACTTGGTGTTCGGTTTCTCCTGTTTGTACAACCGGATGCAGCAGTTCCTTCTTAGCTTTCGGTGCTGCTCTGTAATGTCCGTTCAGCCCGAGTCTACAGGAAGACGCACCCCTCTGGTTTTCCCGGAAAGAGTTACTGTCATACACTTGGTGTTCGGTTTCTCCTGTTTGTACAACCGGATGCAGCAGTTCCTTCTTAGCTTTCGGTGCTGCTCTGTAATGTCCGTTCAGCCCGAGTCTACAGGAAGACGCACCCCTCTGGTTTTCCCGGAAAGAGTTACTGTCATACACTTGGTGTTCGGTTTCTCCTGTTTGTACAACCGGATGCAGCAGTTCCTTCTTAGCTTTCGGTGCTGCTCTGTAATGTCCGTTCAGCCCGAGTCTACAGGAAGACGCACTCCTCTGGTTTTCCCGGAAAGAGTTACCGTCATACACTTGGTGTTCGGTTTCTCCTGTTTGTACAACCGGATGCAGCAGTTCCTTTTTAGCTTTCGGTGCTGCTCTGTAATGTCCGTTCAGCCCGAGTCTACAGGAAGACGCACCCCTCTGGTTTTCCCGGAAAGAGTTACTGTCATACACTTGGTGTTCGGATTCTCCTGTTTGTACAACCGGATGCAGCAGTTCCTTCTTAGCTTTCGGTGCTGCTCTGTAATGTCCGTTCAGCCCGAGTCTACAGGAAGACGCACCCCTCTGGTTTTCCCGGAAAGAGTTACCGTCATACACTTGGTGTTCGGTTTCTCCTGTTTGTACAACCGGATGCAGCAGTTCCTTCTTAGCTTTCGGTGCTGCTCTGTAATGTCCGTTCAGCCCGAGTCTACAGGAAGACGCACCCCTCTGGTTTTCCCGGAAAGAGTTACTGTCATACACTTGGTGTTCGGTTTCTCTTATTTGGACAACCGGATGCAGCAGTTCCTTCTTAGCTTTCGGTGCTGCTCTGTAATGTCCGTTCAGCCCGAGTCTACAGGAAGACGCACCCCTCTGGTTTTCCCGGAAAGAGTTACCGTCATACACTTGGTGTTCGGTTTCTCTTATTTGGACAACCGGATGCAGCAGTTCCTTCTTAGCATTCGGTGCTGCTCTGTAATGTCCGTTCAGCCCGAGTCTACAGGAAGACGCACCCCTCTGGTTTTCCCGGAAAGAGTTACTGTCATACACTTGGTGTTCGGTTTCTCTTATTTGGACAACCGGATGCAGCAGTTCCTTCTTAGCTTTCGGTGCTGCTCTGTAATGTCCGTTCAGCCCGAGTCTACAGGAAGACGCACCCCTCTGGGTTTCCCGGAAAGAGTTACTGTCATACACTTGGTGTTCGGTTTCTCTTATTTGGACAACCGGATGCAGCAGTTCCTTCTTAGCTTTCGGTGCTGCTCTGTAATGTCCGTTCAGCCCGAGTCTACAGGAAGACGCACCCCTCTGGTTTTCCCGGAAAGAGTTACTGTCATACACTTGGTGTTCGGTTTCTCTTATTTGGACAACCGGATGCAGCAGTTCCTTCTTAGCTTTCGGTGCTGCTCTGTAATGTCCGTTCAGCCCGAGTCTACAGGAAGACGCACCCCTCTGGTTTTCCCGGAAAGAGTTACCGTCATACACTTGGTGTTCGGTTTCTCCTGTTTGTACAACCGGATGCAGCAGTTCCTTCTTAGCTTTCGGTGCTGCTCTGTAATGTCCGTTCAGCCCGAGTCTACAGGAAGACGCACCCCTCTGGTTTTCCCGGAAAGAGTTACCGTCATACACTTGGTGTTCGGTTTCTCCTGTTTGTACAACCGGATGCAGCAGTTCCTTCTTAGCTTTCGGTGCTGCTCTGTAGTGCCCGTTCAGCCCGAGTCTACAGGAAGACGCACCCCTCTGGTTTTCCCGGAAAGAGTTACTGTGATACACTTGGTGTTCGGTTTCTCCTGTTTGTACAACCGGATGCAGCAGTTCCTTCTTAGCTTTCGGTGCTGCTCTGTAATGTCCGTTCAGCCCGAGTCTACAGGAAGACGCACCCCTCTGGTTTTCCCGGAAAGAGTTACTGTCATACACTTGGTGTTCGGTTTCTCTTATTTGGACAACCGGATGCAGCAGTTCCTTCTTAGCTTTCGGTGCTGCTCTGTAATGTCCGTTCAGCCCGAGTCTACAGGAAGACGCACCCCTCTGGTTTTCCCGGAAAGAGTTACTGTCATACACTTGGTGTTCGGTTTCTCTTATTTGGACAACCGGATGCAGCAGTTCCTTCTTAGCTTTCGGTGCTGCTCTGTAATGTCCGTACAGCCCGAGTCTACAGGAAGACGCACCCCTCTGGTTTTCCCGGAAAGAGTTACTGTCATACACTTGGTGTTCGGTTTCTCTTATTTGGACAACCGGATGCAGCAGTTCCTTCTTAGCTTTCGGTGCTGCTCTGTAATGTCCGTTCAGCCCGAGTCTACAGGAAGACGCACCCCTCTGGTTTTCCCGGAAAGAGTTACTGTCATAAACTTGGTGTTCGGTTTCTCTTATTTGGACAACCGGATGCAGCAGTTCCTTCTTAGCTTTCGGTGCTGCTCTGTAATGTCCGTTCAGCCCGAGTCTACAGGAAGACGCACCCCTCTGGTTTTCCCGGAAAGAGTTACTGTCATACACTTGGTGTTCGGTTTCTCTTATTTGGACAACCGGATGCAGCAGTTCCTTCTTAGCTTTCGGTGCTGCTCTGTAATGTCCGTTCAGCCCGAGTCTACAGGAAGACGCACCCCTCTGGTTTTCCCGGAAAGAGTTACTGTCATACACTTGGTGTTCGGTTTCTCCTGTTTGTACAACCGGATGCAGCAGTTCCTTCTTAGCTTTCGGTGCTGCTCTGTAATGTCCGTTCAGCCCGAGTCTACAGGAAGACGCACCCCTCTGGTTTTCCCGGAAAGAGTTACCGTCATACACTTGGTGTTCGGTTTCTCCTGTTTGTACAACCGGATGCAGCAGTTCCTTCTTAGCTTTCGGTGCTGCTCTGTAATGTCCGTTCAGCCCGAGTCTACAGGAAGACGCACCCCTCTGGTTTTCCCGGAAAGAGTTACTGTCATACACTTGGTGTTCGGTTTCTCCTGTTTGTACAACCGGATGCAGCAGTTCCTTCTTAGCTTTCGGTGCTGCTCTGTAATGTCCGTTCAGCCCGAGTCTACAGGAAGACGCACCCCTCTGGTTTTCCCGGAAAGAGTTACTGTCATACACTTGGTGTTCGGTTTCTCCTGTTTGTACAACCGGATGCAGCAGTTCCTTCTTAGCTTTCGGTGCTGCTCTGTAATGTCCGTTCAGCCCGAGTCTACAGGAAGACGCACCCCTCTGGTTTTCACGGAAAGAGTTACTGTCATACACTTGGTGTTCGGTTTCTCCTGTTTGGACAACCGGATGCAGCAGTTCCTTCTTAGCTTTCGGTGCTGCTCTGTAATGTCCGTTCAGCCCGAGTCTACAGGAAGACGCACCCCTCTGGTTTTCCCGGAAAGAGTTACTGTCATACAATTGGTGTTCGGTTTCTCCTGTTTGTACAACCGGATGCAGCAGTTCCTTCTTAGCTTTCGGTGCTGCTCTGTAATGTCCGTTCAGCCCGAGTCTACAGGAAGACGCACCCCTCTGGTTTTCCCGGAAAGAGTTACTGTCATACAATTGGTGTTCGGTTTCACCTGTTTGTAAAACCGGATGCAGCAGTTCCTTCTTAGCTTTCGGTGCTGCTCTGTAATGTCCGTTCAGCCCGAGTCTACAGGAAGACGCACCCCTCTGGTTTTCCCGGAAAGAGTTACTGTCATACACTTGGTGTTCGGTTTCTCCTGTTTGTACAACCGGATGCAGCAGTTCCTTCTTAGCTTTCGGTGCTGCTCTGTAATGTCCGTTCAGCCCGAGTCTACAGGAAGACGCGCCCCTCTGGTTTTCCCGGAAAGACTTACTGTCATACACTTGGTGTTCGGTTTCTCTTATTTGGACAACCGGATGCCACAGTTCCCTCTTAGCTTTCGGTGCTGCGCTGTAATGTCCGCGCAGCCCGAGTCTACAGGAAGACGCACCCCTCTGGTTTTACCGGAAACAGTTACTGTCAAACACTTGGTGTTCGGTTTCTCCTGTTTGGACAACCGGATGCCACAGTTCCCTCTTAGCTTTCGGTGCGGCGCTGTAATGTCCGCTCAGCCCAGGTCTACAGGAAGACGCACCCCTCTGGTTTTCCCGGAAACAGTTACTGCCAAAACTTGGTGGCCGGTTTCTCCTGTTTGGACAACCGGATGCCACAGTTTCCTCTTAGCTTTCGGTGCTGCTCTGTAATGTCCATTCAGCCCGAGTCTACAGGAAGACGCACCCCTATGGTTTTCCCGGAAAGAGTTACTGTCATACACTTGGCGTTCGGTTTCTCCTGTTTGGACAACCGGATGCAGAAGTTCCTTCTTAGCTTTCGGTGCTGCTCTGTAATGTCCATTCAGCCCGAGTCTACAGGAAGACGCACCCCTTTGGTTTTCCCGGAAAGAGTTACTGTCATACACTTGGTGTTCGGTTTCTCTTGTTTTGACAACCGGATGCCACAGTTCACTCTTAGCTTTCGGTGCTGCTCTGTAATGTCCGCTCAGCCCGAGTCTACAGGAAGACGCACCCCTATGGTTTTCCCGGAAAGAGTTACTGTCATACACTTGGCGTTCGGTTTCTCCTGTTTGGACAACCGGATGCCGCAGTTCCTTCTTAGCTTTCGGTGCTGCTATGTAATGTCCGCTCAGCCCGAGTCTACAGGAAGACGCACCCCTCTGGTTTTACCGGAAAGAGTTACTGTCATACACTTGGTGTTCGGTTTCTCTTGTTTGGACAACCGGATGCCACAGTTCACTCTTAGCTTTCGGTGCTGCTCTGTAATGTCCGTTCAGCCCGAGTCTACAGGAAGACGCACCCCTCTGGTTTTCCCGGAAAGAGTTACTGTCATACACTTGGTGTTCGGTTTCTCCTGTTTGTACAACCGGATGCAGCAGTTCCTTCTTAGCTTTCGGTGCTGCTCTGTAATGTCCGTTCAGCCCGAGTCTACAGGAAGACGCACCCCTCTGGTTTTCCCGGAAAGAGTTACTGTCATACACTTGGTGTTCGGTTTCTCCTGTTTGTACAACCGGATGCAGCAGTTCCTTCTTAGCTTTCGGTGCTGCTCTGTAATGTCCGTTCAGCCCGAGTCTACAGGAAGACGCACCCCTCTGGTTTTCCCGGAAAGAGTTACTGTCATACACTTGGTGTTCGGTTTCTCCTGTTTGTACAACCGGATGCAGCAGTTCCTTCTTAGCTTTCGGTGCTGCTCTGTAATGTCCGTTCAGCCCGAGTCTACAGGAAGACGCACCCCTCTGGTTTTCCCGGAAAGAGTTACTGTCATACACTTGGTGTTCGGTTTCTCCTGTTTGTACAACCGGATGCAGCAGTTCCTTCTTAGCTTTCGGTGCTGCTCTGTAATGTCCGTTCAGCCCGAGTCTACAGGAAGACGCACCCCTCTGGTTTTCCCGGAAAGAGTTACCGTCATACACTTGGTGTTCGGTTTCTCCTGTTTGTACAACCGGATGCAGCAGTTCCTTTTTAGCTTTCGGTGCTGCTCTGTAATGTCCGTTCAGCCCGAGTCTACAGGAAGACGCACCCCTCTGGTTTTCCCGGAAAGAGTTACTGTCATACACTTGGTGTTCGGATTCTCCTGTTTGTACAACCGGATGCAGCAGTTCCTTCTTAGCTTTCGGTGCTGCTCTGTAATGTCCGTTCAGCCCGAGTCTACAGGAAGACGCACCCCTCTGGTTTTCCCGGAAAGAGTTAACGTCATACACTTGGTGTTCGGTTTCTCCTGTTTGTACAACCGGATGCAGCAGTTCCTTCTTAGCTTTCGGTGCTGCTCTGTAATGTCCGTTCAGCCCGAGTCTACAGGAAGACGCACCCCTCTGGTTTTCCCGGAAAGAGTTACCGTCATACACTTGGTGTTCGGTTTCTCCTGTTTGTACAACCGGATGCAGCAGTTCCTTCTTAGCTTTCGGTGCTGCTCTGTAATGTCCGTTCAGCCCGAGTCTACAGGAAGACGCACCCCTCTGGTTTTCCCGGAAAGAGTTACTGTCATACACTTGGTGTTCGGTTTCTCCTGTTTGTACAACAGGATGCAGCAGTTCCTTCTTAGCTTTCGGTGCTGCTCTGTAATGTCCGTTCAGCCCGAGTCCACAGGAAGACGCACCCCTCTGGTTTTCCCGGAAAGAGTTACCGTCATACACTTGGTGTTCGGTTTCTCCTGTTTGTACAACCGGATGCAGCAGTTCCTTCTTAGCTTTCGGTGCTGCTCTGTAATGTCCGTTCAGCCCGAGTCTACAGGAAGACGCACCCCTCTGGTTTTCCCGGAAAGAGTTACTGTCATACACTTGGTGTTCGGTTTCTACTGTTTGTACAACCGGATGCAGCAGTTCCTTCTTAGATTTCGGTGCTGCTCTGTAATGTCCGTTCAGCCCGAGTCTACAGGAAGACGCACCCCTCTGGTTTTCCCGGAAAGAGTTACCGTCATACACTTGGTGTTCGGTTTCTCCTGTTTGTACAACCGGATGCAGCAGTTCCTTCTTAGCTTTCGGTGCTGCTCTGTAATGTCCGTTCAGCCCGAGTCTACAGGAAGACGCACCCCTCTGGTTTTCCCGGAAAGAGTTACTGTCATACACTTGGTGTTCGGTTTCTCCTGTTTGTACAACCGGATGCAGCAGTTCCTTCTTAGCTTTCGGTGCTGCTCTGTAATGTCCGTTCAGCCCGAGTCTACAGGAAGACGCACCCCTCTGGTTTTCCCGGAAAGAGTTACTGTCATACACTTGGTGTTCGGTTTCTCTTATTTGGACAACCGGATGCAACAGTTCCTTCTTAGCTTTCGGTGCTGCTCTGTAATGTCCGTTCAGCCCGAGTCTACAGGAAGACGCACCCCCCTGGTTTTCCCGGAAAGAGTTACCGTCATACACTTGGTGTTCGGTTTCTCCTGTTTGTACAATCGGATGCAGCAGTTCCTTCTTAGCTTTCGGTGCTGCTCTGTAATGTCCGTTCAGCCCGAGTCTACAGGAAGACGCACCCCTCTGGTTTTCCCGGAAAGAGTTACTGTCATACACTTGGTGTTCGGTTTCTCCTGTTTGTACAACCGGATGCAGCAGTTCCTTCTTAGCTTTCGGTGCTGCTCTGTAATGTCCGTTCAGCCCGAGTCTACAGGAAGACGCACCCCTCTGGTTTTCCCGGAAAGAGTTACTGTCATACACTTGGTGTTCGGTTTCTCCTGTTTGTACAACCGGATGCAGCAGTTCCTTCTTAGCTTTCGGTGCTGCTCTGTAATGTCCGTTCAGCCCGAGTCTACAGGAAGACGCACCCCTCTGGTTTTCCCGGAAAGAGTTACTGTCATACACTTGGTGTTCGGTTTCTGTTATTTGGACAACCGGATGCAGCAGTTCCTTCTTAGCTTTCGGTGCTGCTCTGTAATGTCCGTTCAGCCCGAGTCTACAGGAAGACGCACCCCTCTGGTTTTCCCGGAAAGAGTTACTGTCATACACTTGGTGTTCGGTTTCTCCTGTTTGTACAACCGGATGCAGCAGTTCCTTCTTAGCTTTCGGTGCTGCTCTGTAATGTCCGTTCAGCCCGAGTCTACAGGAAGACGCACCCCTCTGGTTTTCCCGGAAAGAGTTACCGTCATACACTTGGTGTTCGGTTTCCTCTGTTTGTACAACCGGATGCAGCAGTTCCTTCTTAGCTTTCGGTGCTGCTCTGTAATGTCCGTTCAGCCCGAGTCTACAGGAAGACGCACCCCTCTGGTTTTCCCGGAAAGAGTTACTGTCATACACTTGGTGTTCGGTTTCTCCTGTTTGTACAACCGGATGCAGCAGTTCCTTCTTAGCTTTCGGTGCTGCTCTGTAATGTCCGTTCAGCCCGAGTCTACAGGAAGACGCACCCCTCTGGTTTTCCCGGAAAGAGTTACTGTCATACACTTGGTGTTCGGTTTCTCCTATTTGGACAACCGGATGCAGCAGTTCCTTCTTAGCTTTCGGTGCTGCTCTGTAATGTCCGTTCAGCCCGAGTCTACAGGAAGACGCACCCCTCTGGTTTTCCCGGAAAGAGTTACCGTCATACACTTGGTGTTCGGTTTCTCCTGTTTGTACAACCGGATGCAGCAGTTCCTTCTTAGCTTTCGGTGCTGCTCTGTAATGTCCGTTCAGCCCGAGTCTACAGGAAGACGCACCCCTCTGGTTTTCCCGGAAAGAGTTACTGTCATACACTTGGTGTTCGGTTTCTCCTTTTTGTACAACCGGATGCAGCAGTTCCTTCTTAGCTTTCGGTGCTGCTCTGTAATGTCCGTTCAGCCCGAGTCCACAGGAAGACGCACCCCTCTGGTTTTCCCGGAAAGAGTTACCGTCATACACTTGGTGTTCGGTTTCTCCTGTTTGTACAACCGGATGCAGCAGTTCCTTCTTAGCTTTCGGTGCTGCTCTGTAATGTCCGTTCAGCCCGAGTCTACAGGAAGACGCACCCCTCTGGTTTTCCCGGAAAGAGTTACTGTCATACACTTGGTGTTCGGTTTCTCCTATTTGGACAACCGGATGCAGCAGTTCCTTCTTAGCTTTCGGTGCTGCTCTGTAATGTCCGTTCAGCCCGAGTCTACAGGAAGACGCACCCCTCTGGTTTTCCCGGAAAGAGTTACCGTCATACACTTGGTGTTCGGTTTCTCCTGTTTGTACAACCGGATGCAGCAGTTCCTTCTTAGCTTTCGGTGCTGCTCTGTAATGTCCGTTCAGCCCGAGTCTACAGGAAGACGCACCCCTCTGGTTTTCCCGGAAAGAGTTACTGTCATACACTTGGTGTTCGGTTTCTCCTGTTTGTACAACCGGATGCAGCAGTTCCTTCTTAGCTTTCGGTGCTGCTCTGTAATGTCCGTTCAGCCCGAGTCCACAGGAAGACGCACCCCTCTGGTTTTCCCGGAAAGAGTTACCGTCATACACTTGGTGTTCGGTTTCTCCTGTTTGTACAACCGGATGCAGCAGTTCCTTCTTAGCTTTCGGTGCTGCTCTGTAATGTCCGTTCAGCCCGAGTCTACAGGAAGACGCACCCCTCTGGTTTTCCCGGAAAGAGTTACTGTCATACACTTGGTGTTCGGTTTCTACTGTTTGTACAACCGGATGCAGCAGTTCCTTCTTAGATTTCGGTGCTGCTCTGTAATGTCCGTTCAGCCCGAGTCTACAGGAAGACGCACCCCTCTGGTTTTCCCGGAAAGAGTTACCGTCATACACTTGGTGTTCGGTTTCTCCTGTTTGTACAACCGGATGCAGCAGTTCCTTCTTAGCTTTCGGTGCTGCTCTGTAATGTCCGTTCAGCCCGAGTCTACAGGAAGACGCACCCCTCTGGTTTTCCCGGAAAGAGTTACCGTCATACACTTGGTGTTCGGTTTCTCCTGTTTGTACAACCGGATGCAGCAGTTCCTTCTTAGCTTTCGGTGCTGCTCTGTAATGTCCGTTCAGCCCGAGTCTACAGGAAGACGCACCACTCTGGTTTTCCCGGAAAGAGTTACTGTCATACACTTGGTGTTCGGTTTCTCCTGTTTGTACAACCGGATGCAGCAGTTCCTTCTTAGCTTTCGGTGCTGCTCTGTAATGTCCGTTCAGCCCGAGTCCACAGGAAGACGCACCCCTCTGGTTTTCCCGGAAAGAGTTACCGTCATACACTTGGTGTTCGGTTTCTCCTGTTTGTACAACCGGATGCAGCAGTTCCTTCTTAGCTTTCGGTGCTGCTCTGTAATGTCCGTTCAGCCCGAGTCTACAGGAAGACGCACCCCTCTGGTTTTCCCGGAAAGAGTTACCGTCATACACTTGGTGTTCGGTTTCTCCTGTTTGTACAACCGGATGCAGCAGTTCCTTCTTAGCTTTCGGTGCTGCTCTGTAATGTCCGTTCAGCCCGAGTCTACAGGAAGACGCACCCCTCTGGTTTTCCCGGAAAGAGTTACTGTCATACACTTGGTGTTCGGTTTCTCCTGTTTGTACAACCGGATGCAGCAGTTCCTTCTTAGCTTTCGGTGCTGCTCTGTAATGTCCGTTCAGCCCGAGTCTACAGGAAGACGCACCCCTCTGGTTTTCCCGGAAAGAGTTACCGTCATACACTTGGTATTCGGTTTCTCTTATTTGGACAACCGTATGCAGCAGTTCCTTCTTAACTTTCGGTGCTGCTCTGTAATGTCCGTTCAGCCCGAGTCTACAGGAAGACGCACCCCTCTGGTTTTCCCGGAAAGAGTTACTGTCATACACTTGGTGTTCGGTTTCTCCTGTTTGTACAACCGGATGCAGCAGTTCCTTCTTAGCTTTCGGTGCTGCTCTGTAATGTCCGTTCAGCCCGAGTCTACAGGAAGACGCACCCCTCTGGTTTTCCCGGAAAGAGTTACTGTCATACACTTGGTGTTCGGTTTCTCCTGTTTGTACAACCGGATGCAGCAGTTCCTTCTTAGCTTTCGGTGCTGCTCTGTAATGTCCGTTCAGCCCGAGTCTACAGGAAGACGCACCCCTCTGGTTTTCCCGGAAAGAGTTACTGTCATACACTTGGTGTTCGCTTTCTCCTGTTTGTACAACCGGATGCAGCAGTTCCTTCTTAGCTTTCGGTGCTGCTCTGTAATGTCCGTTCAGCCCGAGTCTACAGGAAGACGCACCCCTCTGGTTTTCCCGGAAAGAGTTACCGTCATACACTTGGTGTTCGGTTTCTCCTGTTTGTACAACCGGATGCAGCAGTTCCTTCTTAGCTTTCGGTGCTGCTCTGTAATGTCCGTTCAGCCCGAGTCTACAGGAAGACGCACCCCTCTGGTTTTCCCGGAAAGAGTTACTGTCATACACTTGGTGTTCGGTTTCTCCTGTTTGTACAACCGGATGCAGCAGTTCCTTCTTAGCTTTCGGTGCTGCTCTGTAATGTCCGTTCAGCCCGAGTCTACAGGAAGACGCACCCCTCTGGTTTTCCCGGAAAGAGTTACCGTCATACACTTGGTGTTCGGTTTCTCCTGTTTGTACAACCGGATGCAGCAGTTCCTTCTTAGCTTTCGGTGCTGCTCTGTAATGTCCGTTCAGCCCGAGTCTACAGGAAGACGCACCCCTCTGGTTTTCCCGGAAAGAGTTACTGTCATACACTTGGTGTTCGGTTTCTCTTATTTGGACAACCGGATGCAGCAGTTCCTTCTTAGCTTTCGGTGCTGCTCTGTAATGTCCGTTCAGCCCGAGTCTACAGGAAGACGCACCCCTCTGGTTTTCCCGGAAAGAGTTACCGTCATACACTTGGTGTTCGGTTTCTCCTGTTTGTACAACCGGATGCAGCAGTTCCTTCTTAGCTTCCGGTGCTGCTCTGTAATGTCCGTTCAGCCCGAGTCTACAGGAAGACGCACCCCTCTGGTTTTCCCGGAAAGAGTTACTGTCATACACTTGGTGTTCGGTTTCTCCTGTTTGTACAACCGGATGCAGCAGTTCCTTCTTAGCTTTCGGTGCTGCTCTGTAATGTCCGTTCAGCCCGAGTCTACAGGAAGACGCACCCCTCTGGTTTTCCCGGAAAGAGTTACTGTCATACACTTGGTGTTCGGTTTCTCTTATTTGGACAACCGGATGCAGCAGTTCCTTCTTAGCTTTCGGTGCTGCTCTGTAATGTCCGTTCAGCCCGAGTCTACAGGAAGAAGCACCCCTCTGGTTTTCCCGGAAAGAGTTACCGTCATACACTTGGTGTTCGGTTTCTCCTGTTTGTACAACCGGATGCAGCAGTTCCTTCTTAGCTTTCGGTGCTGCTCTGTAATGTCCGTTCAGCCCGAGTCTACAGGAAGACGCACCCCTCTGGTTTTCCCGGAAAGAGTTACTGTCATACACTTGGTGTTCGGTTTCTCCTGTTTGTACAACCGGATGCAGCAGTTCCTTCTTAGCTTTCGGTGCTGCTCTGTAATGTCCGTTCAGCCCGAGTCTACAGGAAGACGCACCCCTCTGGTTTTCCCGGAAAGAGTTACTGTCATACACTTGGTGTTCGGTTTCTCTTATTTGGACAACCGGATGCAGCAGTTCCTTCTTAGCTTTCGGTGCTGCTCTGTAATGTCCGTTCAGCCCGAGTCTACAGGAAGACGCACCCCTCTGGTTTTCCCGGAAAGAGTTACCGTCATACACTTGGTGTCCGGTTTCTCCTGTTTGTACAACCGGATGCAGCAGTTCCTTCTTAGCTTTCGGTGCTGCTCTGTAATGTCCGTTCAGCCCGAGTCTACAGGAAGACGCACCCCTCTGGTTTTCCCGGAAAGAGTTACTGTCATACACTTGGTGTTCGGTTTCTCCTGTTTGTACAACCGGATGCAGCAGTTCCTTCTTAGCTTTCGGTGCTGCTCTGTAATGTCCGTTCAGCCCGAGTCTACAGGAAGACGCACCCCTCTGGTTTTCCCGGAAAGAGTTGCTGTCATACACTTGGTGTTCGGTTTCTCCTGTTTGTACAACCGGATGCAGCAGTTCCTTCTTAGCTTTCGGTGCTGCTCTGTAATGTCCGTTCAGCCCGAGTCTACAGGAAGACGCACCCCTCTGGTTTTCCCGGAAAGAGTTACTGTCATACACTTGGTGTTCGGTTTCTCTTATTTGGACAACCGGATGCAGCAGTTCCTTCTTAACTTTCGGTGCTGCTCTGTAATGTCCGTTCAGCCCGAGTCTACAGAAAGACGCACCCCTCTGGTTTTCCCGGAAAGAGTTACTGTCATACACTTGGTGTTCGGTTTCTCCTGTTTGTACAACCGGATGCAGCAGTTCCTTCTTAGCTTTCGGTGCTGCTCTGTAATGTCCGTTCAGCCCGAGTCTACAGGAAGACGCACCCCTCTTGTTTTCCCGGAAAGAGTTACTGTCATACACTTGGTGTTCGGTTTCTGTTATTTGGACAACCGGATGCAGCAGTTCCTTCTTAGCTTTCGGTGCTGCTCTGTAATGTCCGTTCAGCCCGAGTCTACAGGAAGACGCACCCCTCTGGTTTTCACGGAAAGAGTTACTGTCATACACTTGGTGTTCGGTTTCTCCTGTGTGTACAACCGGATGCAGCAGTTCCTTCTTAGCTTTCAATGCTGCTCTGTAATGTCCGTTCAGCCCGAGTCTACAGGAAGACGCACCCCTCTAGTTTTCCCGGAAAGAGTTACTGTCATACACTTGGTGTTCGGTTTCTCTTATTTGGACAACCGGATGCAGCAGTTCCTTCTTAGCTTTCTGTGCTGCTCTGTAATGTCCGTTCAGCCCGAGTCTACAGGAAGACGCACCCCTCTGGTTTTCCCGGAAAGAGTTACTGTCATACACTTGGTGTTCGGTTTCTCCTGTTTGTACAACCGGATGCAGCAGTTCCTTCTTAGCTTTCGGTGCTGCTCTGTAATGTCCGTTCAGCCCGAGTCTACAGGAAGACGCACCCCTCTGGTTTTCCCGGAAAGAGTTACTATCATACACTTGGTGTTCGGTTTCTCCTGTTTGTACAACCGGATGCAGCAGTTCCTTCTTAGCTTTCGGTGCTGCTCTGTAATGTCCGTTCAGCCCGAGTCTACAGGAAGACGCACCCCTCTGGTTTTCCCGGAAAGAGTTACTGTCATACACTTGGTGTTCGGTTTCTCTTATTTGGACAACCGGATGCAGCAGTTCCTTCTTAGCTTTCGGTGCTGCTCTGTAATGTCCGTTCAGCCCGAGTCTACAGGAAGACGCACCCCTCTGGTTTTCCCGGAAAGAGTTACTGTCATACACTTGGTGTTCGGTTTCTCCTGTTTGTACAACCGGATGCAGCAGTTCCTTCTTAGCTTTCGGTGCTGCTCTGTAATGTCCGTTGAGCCCGAGTCTACAGGAAGACGCACCCCTCTGGTTTTCCCGGAAAGAGTTACCGTCATACACTTGGTGTTCGGTTTCTCCTGTTTGTACAACCGGATGCAGCAGTTCCTTCTTAGCTTTCGGTGCTGCTCAGTAATGTCCGTTCAGCCCGAGCCTACAGGAAGACGCACCCCTCTGGTTTTCCCGGAAAGAGTTACTGTCATACACTTGGTGTTCGGTTTCTCTTAATTGGACAACCGGATGCAGCAGTTCCTTCTTAGCTTTCGGTGCTGCTCTGTAATGTCCGTTCAGCCCGAGTCTACAGGAAGACGCACCCCTCTGGTTTTCCCGGAAAGAGTTACTGTCATACACTTGGTGTTCGGTTTCTCCTGTTTGTACAACCGGATGCAGCAGTTCCTTCTTAGCTTTCGGTGCTGCTCTGTAATGTCCGTTCAGCCCGAGTCTACAGGAAGACGCACCCCTCTGGTTTTCCCGGAAAGAGTTACTGTCATACACTTGGTGTTCGGTTTCTCCTGTTTGTACAACCGGATGCAGCAGTTCCTTCTTAGCTTTCGGTGCTGCTCTGTAATGTCCGTTCAGCCCGAGTCTACAGGAAGACGCACCCCTCTGGTTTTCCCGGAAAGAGTTACTGTCATACACTTGGTGTTCGGTTTCTCCTGTTTGTACAACCGGATGCAGCAGTTCCTTCTTAGCTTTCGGTGCTGCCCTGTAATGTCCGTTCAGCCCGAGTCTACAGGAAGACGCACCCCTCTGGTTTTCCCGGAAAGAGTTACTGTCATACACTTGGTGTTCGGTTTCTCCTGTTTGTACAACCGGATGCAGCAGTTCCTTCTTAGCTTTCGGTGCTGCTCTGTAATGTCCGTTCAGCCCGAGTCTACAGGAAGACGCACCCCTCTGGTTTTCCCGGAAAGAGTTACTGTCATACACTTGGTGTTCGGTTTCTCTTATTTGGACAACCGGATGCAGCAGTTCCTTCTTAGCTTTCGGTGCTGCTCTGTAATGTCCGTTCAGCCCGAGTCTACAGGAAGACGCACCCCTCTGGTTTTCCCGGAAAGAGTTACTGTCATACACTTGGTGTTCGGTTTCTCCTGTTTGTACAACCGGATGCAGCAGTTCCTTCTTAGCTTTCGGTGCTGCTCTGTAATGTCCGTTCAGCCCGAGTCTACAGGAAGACGCACCCCTCTGGTTTTCCCGGAAAGAGTTACTGTCATACACTTGGTGTTCGGTTTCTCTTATTTGGACAACCGGATGCAGCAGTTCCTTCTTAGCTTTCGGTGCTGCTCTGTAATGTCCGTTCAGCCCGAGTCTACAGGAAGACGCACCCCTCTGGTTTTCCCGGAAAGAGTTACTGTCATACACTTGGTGTTCGGTTTCTCCTGTTTGTACAACCGGATGCAGCAGTTCCTTCTTAGCTTTCGGTGCTGCTCTGTAATGTCCGTTCAGCCCGAGTCTACAGGAAGACGCACCCCTCTGGTTTTCCCGGAAAGAGTTACTGTCATACACTTGGTGTTCGGTTTCTCCTGTTTGTACAACCGGATGCAGCAGTTCCTTCTTAGCTTTCGGTGCTGCTCTGTAATGTCCGTTCAGCCCGAGTCTACAGGAAGACGCACCCCTCTGGTTTTCCCGGAAAGAGTTACTGTCATACACTTGGTGTTCGGTTTCTCCTGTTTGGACAACCGGATGCAGCAGTTCCTTCTTAGCTTTCGGTGCTGCTCTGTAATGTCCGTTCAGCCCGAGTCTACCGGAAGACGCACCCCTCTGGTTTTCCCGGAAAGAGTTACTGTCATACACTTGGTGTTCGGTTTCTCCTGTTTGTACAACCGGATGCAGCAGTTCCTTCTTAGCTTTCGGTGCTGCTCTGTAATGTCCGTTCAGCCCGAGTCTACAGGAAGACGCACCCCTCTGGTTTTCCCGGAAAGAGTTACTGTCATACACTTGGTGTTCGGTTTCTCCTGTTTGTACAACCGGATGCAGCAGTTCCTTCTTAGCTTTCGGTGCTGCTCTGTAATGTCCGTTCAGCCCGAGTCTACAGGAAGACGCACCCTTCTGGTTTTCCCGGAAAGAGTTACCGTCATACACTTGGTGTTCGGTTTCTCCTGTTTGTACAACCGGATGCAGCAGTTCCTTCTTAGCTTTCGGTGCTGCTCTGTAATGTCCGTTCAGCCCGAGTCTACAGGAATACGCACCCCTCTGGTTTTCCCGGAAAGAGTTACTGTCATACACTTGGTGTTCGGTTTCTCCTGTTTGTACAACCGGATGCAGCAGTTCCTTCTTAGCTTTCGGTGCTGCTCTGTAATGTCCGTTCAGCCCTAGTCTACAGAAAGACGCACCCCTCTGGTTTTCCCGGAAAGAGTTACTGTCATACACTTGGTGTTCGGTTTTTCCTGTTTGTACAACCGGATGCAGCAGTTCCTTCTTAGCTTTCGGTGCTGCTCTGCTAATGTCCGTTCAGCCCGAGTCTACAGGAAGACGCACCCCTCTGGTTTTCCCGGAAAGAGTTACTGTCATACACTTGGTGTTCGGTTTCTCCTGTTTGTACAACCGGATGCAGCAGTTCCTTCTTAGCTTTCGGTGCTGCTCTGTAATGTCCGTTCAGCCCGAGTCTACAGGAAGACGCACCCCTCTGGTTTTCCCGGAAAGAGTTACCGTCATACACTTGGTGTTCGGTTTCTCCTGTTTGTACAACCGGATGCAGCAGTTCCTTCTTAGCTTTCGGTGCTGCTCTGTAATGTCCGTTCAGCCCGAGTCTACAGGAAGACGCACCCCTCAGGTTTTCCCGGAAAGAGTTACTGTCATACACTTGGTGTGCGGTTTCTCCTGTTTGTACAACCGGATGCAGCAGTTCCTTCTTAGCTTTCGGTGCTGCTCTGTAATGTCCGTTCAGCCCGAGTCTACAGGAAGACGCACCCCTCTGGTTTTCCCGGAAAGACTTACTGTCATACACTTGGTGTTCGGTTTCACTTATTTGGACAACCGGATGCCACAGTTCCCTCTTAGCTTTCGGTGCTGCGCTGTAATGTCCGCGCAGCCCGAGTCTACAGGAAGACGCACCCCTCTGGTTTTCCCGGAAAGAGTTACTGTCATACACTTGGTGTTCGGTTTCTCCTGTTTGGACAACCGGATGCCGCAGTTCCTTAGCTTTCGGTGCTGCTCTGTAATGTCCGCCCAGCCCGAGTCTACAGGAAGACGCACCCCCTCTGGTTTTCCCGGAAAGAGTTACTGTCATACACTTGGTGTTCGGTTTCTCTTATTTGGACAACCGGATGCCACAGTTCCCTCTTAGCTTTCAGTGCTGTGCTGTAGTGTCCGCTCAGCCCTAGTCTACAGAAAGACGCACCCCTCTGGTTTTCCCGGAAAGAGTTACTGTCATACACTTGGTGTTCGGTTTCTCCTGTTTGTACAACCGGTTGCAGCAGTTCCTTCTTAGCTTTCGGTGCTGCGCTGTATTGTCCGTTCAGCCCGAGTCTACAGGAAGACGCACCCCTCTGGTTTTCCCGGAAAGACTTACTGTCATACACTTGGTGTTCGGTTTCTCTTATTTGGACAACCGGATGCCACAGTTCCCTCTTAGCTTTCAGTGCTGTGCTGTAGTGTCCGCTCAGCCCTAGTCTACAGAAAGACGCACCCCTCTGGTTTTCCCGGAAAGAGTTACTGTCATACACTTGGTGTTCGGTTTCTCCTGTTTGGACAACGGGATGCCACAGTTCCCTCTTAGCTTTCGGTGCTGCTCTGTAATGTCCGCTCAGCCCGAGTCTACAGGAAGACGCACCCCTCTGGTTTTCCCGGAAAGAGTTACTGTCATACACTTGGTGTTTGGTTTCTCTTGTTTGGACAACCGGATGCCACAGTTCCCTCTTAGCTTTCGGTGCTGCGCTGTAATGTCCGCGCAGCCCGAGTCTACAGGAAGACGCACCCCTCTGGTTTTCCCGGAAAGAGTTACTGTCATACACTTGGTGTTCGGTTTCTCCGGTTTGGACAACCGGATGCCGCAGTTCCTTAGCTTTCGGTGCTGCTCTCTAATGTCCGCCCAGCCCGAGTCTACAGGAAGACGCACCCCTCTGGTTTTCCCGGAAAGAGTTACTGTCATACACTTGGTGTTCGGTTTCTCCTGTTTGGACAACCGGATGCCGCAGTTCCTTAGCTTTCGGTGCTGCTCTCTAATGTCCGCCCAGCCCGAGTCTACAGGAAGACGCACCCCTCTGGTTTTCCCGGAAAGAGTTACTGTCATACACTTGGTGTTCGGTTTCTCTTATTTGGACAACCGGATGCCACAGTTCCCTCTTAGCTTTCAGTGCTGTGCTGTAGTGTCCGCTCAGCCCTAGTCTACAGAAAGACGCACCCCTCTGGTTTTCCCGGAAAGAGTTACTGTCATACACTTGGTGTTCGGTTTCTCCTGTTTGTACAACCGGATGCAGCAGTTCCTTCTTAGCTTTCGGTGCTGCTCTGTAATGTCCGTTCAGCCCGAGTCTACAGGAAGACGCACCCCTCTGGTTTTCCCGGAAAGAGTTACTGTCATACACTTGGTGTTCGGTTTCTCTTATTTGGACAACCGGATGCCACAGTTCCCTCTTAGCTTTCAGTGCTGTGCTGTAGTGTCCGCTCAGCCCTAGTCTACAGAAAGACGCACCCCTCTGGTTTTCCCGGAAAGAGTTACTGTCATGCACTTGGTGTTCGGTTTCTCTTGTTTGGACAACCGGATGCCACAGTTCCCTCTTAGCTTTCGGTGCTGCGCTGTAATGTCCGCGCAGCCCGAGTCTACAGGAAGACGCACCCCTCTGGTGTTCCCGGAAAGAGTTACTGTCATACACTTGGTGTTCGGTTTCTCCTGTTTGGACAACCGGATGCCGCAGTTCCTTAGCTTTCGGTGCTGCTCTCTAATGTCCGCCCAGCCCGAGTCTACAGGAAGACGCACCCCTCTGGTTTTCCCGGAAAGAGTTACTGTCATACACTTGGTGTTCGGTTTCTCCTGTTTGGACAACCGGATGCCGCAGTTCCTTAGCTTTCGGTGCTGCTCTCTAATGTCCGCCCAGCCCGAGTCTACAGGAAGACGCACCCCTCTGGTTTTCCCGGAAAGACTTACTGTCATACACTTGGTGTTCGGTTTCTCTTATTTGGACAACCGGATGCCACAGTTCCCTCTTAGCTTTCAGTGCTGTGCTGTAGTGTCCGCTCAGCCCTAGTCTACAGAAAGACGCACTCCTCTGGTTTTCCCGGAGAGAGTTACTGTCATACACTTGGTGTTCGGTTTCTCCTGTTTGGACAACCGGATGCCACAGTTCCTTAGCTTTCGGTGCTGCTCTCTAATGTCCGCCCAGCCCGAGTCTACAGGAAGACGCACCCCTCTGGTTTTCCCGGAAAGACTTACTGTCATACACTTGGTGTTCGGTTTCTCTTATTTGGACAACCGGATGCCACAGTTCCCTCTTAGCTTTCAGTGCTGTGCTGTAGTGTCCGCTCAGCCCTAGTCTACAGGAAGACGCACCCCTCTGGTTTTCCCGGAAAGAGTTACTGTCATACACTTGGCGTTCGGTTTCTCCTGTTTGGACAACCGGATGCCGCAGTTCCTAAGCTTTCGGTGCTGCTCTCTAATGTCCGCCCAGCCCGAGTCTACAGGAAGACGCACCCCTCTGGTTTTCCCGGAAAGAGTTACTGTCATACACTTGGTGTTCGGTTTCTCTTATTTGGACAACCGGATGCCACAGTTCCCTCTTAGCTTTCAGTGCTGTGCTGTAGTGTCCGCTCAGCCCTAGTCTACAGAAAGACGCACCCCTCTGGTTTTCCCGGAAAGAGTTACTGTCATACACTTGGTGTTTGGTTTCTCCTGTTTGTACAACCGGATGCAGCAGTTCCTTCTTAGCTTTCGGTGCTGCTCTGTAATGTCCGTTCAGCCCGAGTCTACAGGAAGACGCACCCCTCTGGTTTTCCCGGAAAGAGTTACTGTCATACACTTGGTGTTCGGTTTCTCCTGTTTGTACAACCGGATGCAGCAGTTCCTTCTTAGCTTTCGGTGCTGCTCTGTAATGTCCGTTCAGCCCGAGTCTACAGGAAGACGCACCCCTCTGGTTTTCCCGGAAAGAGTTACTGTCATACACTTGGTGTTCGGTTTCTCCTGTTTGTACAACCGGATGCAGCAGTTCCTTCTTAGCTTTCGGTGCTGCTCTGTAATGTCCATTCAGCCCGAGTCTACAGGAAGACGCACCCCTCTGGTTTTCCCGGAAAGAGTTACTGTCATACACTTGGTGTTCGGTTTCTCTTGTTTGGACAACCGGATGCCACAGTTCCCTCTTAGCTTTCGGTGCTGCGCTGTAATGTCCGCGCAGCCCTTGTCTACAGGAAGACGCACCCCTCTGGTTTTCCCGGAAAGAGTTACTGTCATACACTTGGTGTTCGGTTTCTCCTGTTTGGACAACCGGATGCCGCAGTTCCTTAGCTTTCGGTGCTGCTCTCTAATGTCCGCCCAGCCCGAGTCTACAGGAAGACGCACCCCTCTGGTTTTCCCGGAAAGAGTTACTGTCATACACTTGCTGTTCGGTTTCTCCTGTTTGGACAACCGGATGCCGCAGTTCCTTAGCTTTCGGTGCTGCTCTCTAATGTCCGCCCAGCCCGAGTCTACAGGAAGACGCACCCCTCTGGTTTTCCCGGAAAGACTTACTCTCATACACTTGGTGTTCGGTTTCTCTTATTTGGACAACCGGATGCCACAGTTCCCTCTTAGCTTTCAGTGCTGTGCTGTAGTGTCCGCTCAGCCCTAGTCTACAGAAAGACGCACCCCTCTGGTTTTCCCGGAAAGAGTTACTGTCATACACTTGGTGTTCGGTTTCTCTTATTTGGACAACCGGATGCCACAGTTCCCTCTTAGCTTTCAGTGCTGTGCTGTAGTGTCCGCTCAGCCCTAGTCTACAGGAAGACGCACCCCTCTGGTTTTCCCGGAAAGACTTACTGTCATACACTTGGTGTTCGGTTTCTCTTATTTGGACAACCGGATGCCACAGTTCCCTCTTAGCTTTCAGTGCTGTGCTGTAGTGTCCGCTCAGCCCTAGTCTACAGAAAGACGCACCCCTCTGGTTTTCCCGGAAAGAGTTACTGTCATACACTTGGTGTTCGGTTTCTCCTGTTTGGACAACCGGATGCCACAGTCCCCTCTTAGCTTTCGGTGCTGCTCTGTAATGTCCGCTCAGCCCGAGTCTACAGGAAGACGCACCCCTCTGGTTTTCCCTGAAAGAGTTACTGTCATACACTGGGTGTTCTATATCTCTTGTTTGGACAACCGGATGCCACAGTTCCCTGTTGACTTTCGGTGCTGCGCAAAGCACGTAACTCACGTTGACCCGCGGTAGCTGTGTTTGATACCGCAAAAAAATAAGTTCAGTCCAACAAGCACGCCATTAATTCGTCGCCGCGCGGATGGCCTCAAGCACGAGTGCTTCGTGTTCATGCTTGTTGCCGGCGCTGACGTCATGGCTCTTGCCTTGCAGTCGAATAAATGTGATCGTGCTGTACATTACAAGCCGACTTAGCAGAAACTGGAGTTGTCGGCACAGGTGAGACATTGTGATTCAGGCGGTTCCTAATAAGGGCACCCGTTGATTTGATTAAAAAAAAACACGAAGCCAGGAAAACCTGTATAACATCGTCGATGCTTTTGATAGGTGTCTTCCCCTTTCGAGTGTCACACTACTTCTGCATATTCCCGTTCCGTAATGCAAGCCGATGCAAACATAATTTCACTATTATATCCTTCCGAATAACCTCTCTTTGGTCTCCGTTTCCTTGTTCTTTCATGGAAATTCACTTAATATGCCTAAACACCGCAACACGAGGCGAACGTGGCAGCATAGTGGTGTTACAGCGGCGAAAAAATGCAAAACTATAATGAATGTATGGTGGTGTGGTAGCTGATTCCTTTTCCTCTTTCTTTTAAATGGAGATGAGTGAATAAAACTGATTACGTGCTGGCGCTGTGTTGCTGAGTCGCTGTTACAAACCTTTTAATATGACGTTTAATGGGGCACACTGTTGTTCGCTTCTGTTTTTAGTGAGCGATTTTTGTTTGCATGTTTCTAATCATTCTCTGTTCTTTTTATTATCTAGTATGGAATCAGTTAAGTTGGCGGCCTGCCTCTCAGACGACGATTCACTACACGTTATCTGTCTTTTAACTATTTTGCAGAGACCCATCGTTCACCTTAATCGGCTTCGCCAAATGCTCGCGCGGCGCTCGCTTGTAAAAAACGTCGCCGATGCTGGCCTACCATTGATTGGTTCAGTTTTGAAGTAAAGCAAGTGATTGACTTAAATCAGCATATCTCAGACTGGTTGTCGAAATGGTACCCAGAATTCTGTTGACGCGTATTAATATTTAGGCGGTTTTTTTTTACCATGATGGCGTTGGTTGGGGGGGGGGGGCGGACTCGGAAAAAGATTTCGCCTCGGGGAAATTTGAGTGGAGATCTGTGGTGCTCTTTACAGAGAGAGCGGTTCACGCTGCCCACTATAGGCCAGTTGTTTTGACCCGTGTGATTTTAATAGTACGCACAGTGCTCGAAGACGTAATCTAGCCCTTTCGTTCAAAATACCACGGGTTCACAGAGTCATCAGAGAATTCTCTGGATGTCTAAACCATTACCATTGCCACCTGAAGGGAAGTGGTGGAAACGGGGGATGGTCTTGACCTCCCAGGAACATCAACATCATCATCCTTAATTATTAGCTGGCATTCCTATTTTCCCACACAATAATTGTCTTCCGTTGCTTGGTAATGTACCATATTTATCCAATATTCTGGCAACTTTTAATTTTGTAGGGGTATATCAGACTTCCCAGGGCTCATAAGGATACTTTTAGCATCATCATCACCGCCATCACCTCGAGAGTCGAAAGCATTTATCTTTTCATTATCGTTGCAGTATGTCACACATGAGAACTGTCGCGTTTACCTGCTGGACAATCCGAATGTCATTAATGTGGACCGGGTTATGGGCATTCGCTTTAATGCGTCATGCGCGCATGCGTAGTAATGTTGGATCCATATGGATCTCGAAATGGTGGTAGAAGGGGGGTGGATGGGGGCCTGGTATGACGAGAAATTAAATCGTTGGCACGTGAGTACGTGTGATGTCATATTCAAAAGAGCTACAACAGGGGCTAGTTGTAAATGCATCCTTGAAGGTATTGGTTAGCGCTACCAAAATACGGAAAGGCACGAGCACAGCTTGTCTTGTGTGTTCGTCCCTTTTCGTATTTTGGTAGCACTCACCAATACCTTCAATGATGTCATATTGCAGCGTCGTCATGTGACTAGGTTTGATGGCACATTACTTCGCTGTCACGTTACCTGGTATGACGTTACACCCACATGATGTCATCTCTAAATATACTAATTATTCTAGCATCACCTAATTTTATTAATCAGCATTGATTAATTACGGGACGTCGTCACCTTAGCCGCATGACTCGTCGGCTCGTGACATCGCATGACGCCATTTCTTGCGGACACTTTTTTGCGGATATGACCTTGAAAGTGAGCCATCTATTGATTTCGGATTAATAAAAGAAGCCGCTCGCTTCTACACACACTTAAATACAACGTGCCTCTGTTGGTGTACTACAGTCGCAGCTTAAGTGTTTTCGAAGGGAACATACAGAGGGCTTAAAAGAGCATTCTTGTTATGCCGGATGGAGTTATAATATAGAAATATACTGATATGCGTCTGCATAGCCGTCGTATTGGAAAGTACATCGACGACCAGTTTCTTTATATTCGGTAACTATTCTCAAGCCTGAAAATAGTATCGTGAATACCTTCCCCTCCTCCCAATTTCTGGTAGATGGTGTAGAATGTCTGTGTTTGTCAATTGCCGGTTCGTGCGTGAATGAGCGAGAGGCTTCCAATACGAAGAAGTATACACGAAGCAGGTTGCCAAATATTGACACATAAAATACTCACCGACGTACTGGTGGTAACCGCGTATGGGACACCCCTGCCCGCAGGCTATATACTCTCTGAGGGTTCATCCCAGATTATAAGCTTCTCCTATTGCGTGCACATCAATAGTGTCTGTACACACCTAATTAAATAATACCATCATCATTTTGGCTTTCCTGTCTCACAGGATTCTCAAAATTGTTTTTAACTGAAAAACTTCTTGATCACTTTTTGCTTTGCTTTTCGTTTGCTTTCTGAGGTCGAGCAGCCGAGCTCAACCTCGCAATTTGAGGTCGACGTGAGGTCGAGGGAGGACAGTGAGGACACTCAACCTCAACCTCAACTGATGAGGTTGAGGTTGAGTGAGGTCGGCAAATTTTTTTGAGGTTGAGGTGAGGTCCAGCTTTTTGAGGTTCTAATGCCCACCTCTGGTGCCGTGTGGTTTCGAAGGGTTTGGATGCTATGGAGGGCGTTCGGTATGTGGCTGCAGAACAATCGAGAAGTAACGATGTCAGGCAGGCGGGCACATTCTGTCCAGTGCCATGCACAGCCTGTTTACAGGAGGTATTCAGAGACCTGGATGGGGAACAATTTTGAACTGTAGCCTGCGACCCGGAGCAAAAATTGCCTTGAGAAGTCACTCATTAGATGAATTGCAAAGCTTGATAAATTACATAGACAAGCGAAGCAGAAGGGAATGTCTAAAAGTAATACGCAGAAAACTGCAGTAATGTTCAACAGTCTCGGGAGGGAACAGCAGTTTACGATTATTAGCAAGGCATTAGATGTAGCAAAGGGGCACATCTACTTTGGGCATGTAGTGACCGCAGATCCGGACCACGACAGTAAAATAACTAGAAGAATAAAAATGCGATGGAGGCATTTGGCAGGTACTCTCAGATAATGAATCGCTGTTTGCCGATACCCCACGAGATGATAGTGCATATCAGCTGTATCTTACCGGTACTCACCTAAAGGGCAGAAATGTGAAGGCTAAAGAAAAAGGTTCAGCTTCAGTTAAGTACAACATATATCTATAGGAAACTATGGAAAGGAAAATGGTAGGTGTAACGTTAAAGCGCTAACCGCATGAGGCGACAATTCGCGGCGACACGCCATGCGATGGCATCACGCGGTGGCCTCAGGGCCGCCGTAGCACTGTCGCTCATCGCGTCGGCCAGGTTCTAGGTTTGCAGAGAATTTCGCCCATCACCCGGAAGTGCTGTGCGAGACTAGGCAACGACGGTAGGCCTTGCGGGTGCGTAACTTCTGATACGTTTTGCGCGCGAAAGTCGTTTTTTTTTCTTCAGCGGACTCTCAGCTGAGCAGCAGCCGACGCATCCATCACCATGGCAGCAATGCAAGAATTTAATGAAAGGCCCATTAATGAAGTTCTTGAGGAAAGGGTGCTGTGGGATATGTCCTACGCGCACTATAATTCGCAGCAGCGCAGGAATGTCGCCTGGCGCCGCTTCGCAGCGTCCTTCGGGCGCGCTTTTCTGCATCACGTGACTTTGTCCAGTAGACTTAATATAAAATTACTATGTAAATATATTTTTCAGTGTTTTTTCATGTTTTATCTTGTATGAAGCCTTGAGAGCGTTGTTCTGCGCTTTAATTAGCGAAAAATGACTGAACGCTGAAGCTGCCGCAAACGAGCAACTCTGAAAACTCGCCGCTGTGACGCCGAGTCCCGTCGCTTCGTGCAGTTTGCGCCAGCGGCAGCGATGGGCGATGGGGGCGTCACCGCGTGACGTATCGCGAAGGAATATCGCCTCATATGGTTACCGCTTAAGAGATAGGAAGAGAGCAGAGTAGGTCTGGGAGCTGGGAGCATACGCGAGTTAATGACATCATAGTGGAAAATCACGACAAAAAATGGGCTTTGGCAGGGCACATAATGCGAAGGCTAGGTAACCACTGGTCAACATGAACTGGTGGGCATGTTGGTAAGACATGATTTTTTAGCGCGACAGTGTAACGGCGTGAGGTGAAAGCAAGAGAAAGCATGGCACACTGCACTGTGTCTCGTCCCTTCTCTTCCGTTGGCCTCGTACCGCTGCGCTGTTCCACTAAAAGCCGCTGGTCGTTGAGGTTAACGGAGTGGATTCCAAGAGAAGGCGAGCATAGCAGGGTGTTGCAGAATGTTAGGTGGGTGATGAGATTAAGAAGTTTGCGGGGATATGTTTGCTGAGCTGGCAAAGGACATGGTTAATTGGAGAGATATGGGCGCAGTCAGATTGATGATGATTATGATGCGCACCTGTGCACCCGAATGAACGAACGGACTGAAGTGAGTGGACTCGGCAGTCTAGAGACGAGAAAGCTAAATGCAAACGTATTGCCGCGAAGCTTCTTGTATTCATCTTCTTTGGTTATCGCGGCCGGCACGCGGCCTGACCACTTTGTGTTGGCTTCGTGAGACGCGACCAGAGTGCTCTGGAACTGTTATCGTAACAAGCGGCATTGCCTAAAGTGATCGATATTGTTAATGTTTTGATCTACTTACCTTGAGATTTAGATGTCATTATTAAAACTGAGCGTGACCGAGAGTGATGACCATCCTTAACCCGACGTTCGTCCAGCGCAGTTGCTGCTGGCGTTTTCGCTTAGTCTTGTTCGGTTTGTGGGCATAAGTTCGCCCGAATGAACGGCTTTCTTTGGAAGCCTGCCTTTTTCTAGACCGCCCGATGGTCGTCACCTCTACATGGCCAGAAAAAAGCATAGCCCCTCATTTCCCTTCCCTTGTGTGCTCAACAGCTTAACAACGGCCTCGGTTCTGGCAGTCTTGATGCCATAGGTAGCCTATGAGCATAAGAGGATTCTCGCACAGCTTCCGCCCTCATCGTTCGATGATGTTCCACGTCACACTCGCGGTAATACTGGACGTACTACGTCCGCCGCTATGGGCCAGGGTGGCGGTGGTGAACACTCTCAAGGTTCGGTTACACTCAGCGTAAATACTCCTGCAAGCAGAAGACAGGAAAGCCGTCGCCGTAGCTCGGCTGGTAGAGCACCGGACGCGAAGTTGAGTTGAGTTGATTTGAGGTGTTGAATGCTACAGGTGGGGTTAGCCTTGCTTTATCTGCCGGCAATTGCTCCACCGTAGCGTCCCTTCTATATTATTAATGTCCTATAGCCTGTCGCATCTACCCCGCTATGAACACAGTTTCTTATAATAGCACACGTTCTATCCCGCAGTCACCATCTATGCACACAATCAATCCACACAGTCCACATCACAGTCCACTCCAGAAGTGACCATCTATGCACATATTCAGTCGCAGTAGAACATAGACCATTGTAGTGCCACAATCCATACACACATTCACTGACAGTATAACGTAGGCCACTCCGGAAGACACCATCTACGCACACATTCAATCACAGTAGGCCATAGTCCGTTCCTGCTGTCACCATTTAGAAACAAGATCCGTGTCCTGCAGGAATGTTAAAAGAAGGCGTGCCGCCTCCCTTCTGCATGTATGGTTTCCGCTCGGTATAGACAATGTCCTGAACTGTACTGTGACGGGTCCTGTCTTCTTGAAGGAAGCGAACATCACATACGTTTCCGCGTTGTACTCTGGGCAGTACATAATATAATGTTCGATATCCCCGCACACACCACGTAAAGAGCAGAGCGGAGGCGATGCTATGCTTGTCTTATACATCCATGCAGGAGTGCGAGCAGAGGCGTGCGAATTTGATGCAGGAGAGTCGGCTGGGATCTTCTCAGTCCCTTGGTCACACATGGCTTTTGGTGCGCACTCCACAGGATACTGAAATGACCGAGCACCGTTTTCCTGTAGAGACTTTTCCCACCTTCTCCTTTGTAATCAATTATCTTCATGAAATAAAATAATTATACCATTGGTCTCCCATTGATGAACGCCAGAAATTAAAGACAAGGAAATATTCCCCTGTGCTGCATGGTTCCGGTGGCTGTTGGCTTCCTTCACACACCTGACACTCAGGAGATCCACAGAACGTGCCCCCCCCCCCCCCCGCCCCCAAGATAATTGTGTCTCTGCATGTCCATGACTTTGTCCACTGGACGCCTACTAGATGTTTCTTCTACCTAGGATTGGCCGTCCACAGAATGTCACCAAATCAAACTTTGGACCCTTCTACAGACTTCGCAGACGAATTGGAACGACATTTGTACGAAACGCATCCAGGTGGAATATATTCGCACTGCCGGCCACATTTGTATCTTCTATATGGGAAGGAAGCGAAAAGAAATGAACAGTGATGTGCGAGGATAACAGCAGGTCAGAAAGAAGTGGCTTGCCGCAGGGCTGGTGTTTTGACGAGCAGATTGATGAGTGATATCAAACGCTTCATGGCGTGAAAGTCAAACAAGAAGCACACGCGAGGGACACACAGCCAAAATATACATGAAGTCTGAAATCTTCCCGTTGGAGCCAATGGCGCTTGTCCTTTCGAGCAAAGTTATTTCATTCAATTATGAACCCGTGATGTCACAAATGAGAAATACGAATGAGCGCTTTACACAGGTAATATATTTTATTGAAAAATACCCCAATAGTCCGCTGTGATGTCTTTGTTGCGACCATTATGCAAATGTATTCGGTGGTGCATACTCCTCAAGAAGGCGTCGGTCCGAGCTTCATTTTGGGGCTTCTACGAAACTATAGCTGCACACATCGTTTACACAGACCCACGCGAGCCGCATACATTTGAGTTGTGCCTCTGTGGTAGTACAAGTAGCATATGTTTAATCTGCGTCCAGTTGTGAACGTGCACGGATGGTCACCTGTTAAGTTTTCAGCAAATTAGATAGATCGACGAATTACAGACAGAAAATTTTGATAATGCCACAGAAATTATGTGCAGAATCCAGTGCAGAAGCTATAGGGTGAGGTAGTGGCAGATCATTCCTAAAACAGCGCTAACAATACAAGAACGCAGTGACAGGCGTATACACACGGACGGTGTACACTGCGTACGCGTTTGTACGTCCGGTCCTGCGTCCTTGTCTTGACTGTGTTGTTTTAGGAATGACATTTGTCAAGAGGATAAGTCTACAGTAGGTGATCTGTTAAGAACGATAGAAACGGTGTTGGGTATACTGACAATTTGTGGACGCCTTCTGATAACCTCTGGGACGGAAGGAGTAGAGGGAAGAGGAGGAGGAAAGGCGGGCAGGTGAACTGTTAGATGAAACTAGTTTGCTACCCTGCACTGGGGGAAAGAGGGGGGATGTAAAGGTGAGGGAGAAAAGGAAGGGATAAAAAGCAGAAGGCGGAAATTCTTCGGCAAAGTCGCAGCCTGTAGCGCAGGCCTGACACCTTTAACAACCGCAGGACGGCCTGGCAGGTTCTCACCGCCGATGATCGCCGCGGCCAGTCTCCAAGAATCTTGAACCCCGTTAGGGCCCCCTTTCTCAGGAGTTTTTCCATGAAAAACTGCTCATATCATCATCTCCTTCAAGCCTTCCAGCCAAACGACTATCTTGTGTGGCGATTCTGGACCTAGCACACAACACACCGCAGACGTCAAGCACACAATAAAAGCCTACCACTAACACACCAGAGGTGGGCAACCTCATGATGTTTTGACCTCATGAGGTCGACCTGAACCTCACAGTGACCTCATTCTCACGTCGTGAGGTATGGTTGAGGTGAGGTCGGCGACGGCTCGAAATTTGATGATTGAGGTCAGCAAATCAGACCTCAATTTCACGCGCTAGTTTGAAGTTGAGTGAGGTCCTCATGCATTGAGGTCAAAATTTTGAGGTCGAGCCTTTTTGCAGTTTCCACGTCTTACTACGACGAGTGCCTCTTCCGAAGCTGAGTTGCAGCGCACCGCACCAATGTATATGCAATGACGCTTGTTGTTCGGTTTCCCCTGTTTGCACAACCGGATGCCACAGTCCCCTCTTAGCTTCCGGTGCTGCGCTGTAAAGTCCGTTGAAACCGAGCCTACAGGAAGACGCACTCCTCTGGTCTTCCCGGAAGGAGTGTTGCTGACACAGCACGCTACTCTCCCTCCCCCTTGCCCCGCTGGCGTAGCACCCGGTTGCCTGCCGGTCGGCTCAAGCTCCTGGGAGCGCGAAAAGCACGTAACTCACGTTGACCCGCGGTAGCTTTGTTTGATACCGCAAATAAATAAGTTAAGTAAAACAAGCACGCAATAAATTCGTCGCAGCGCGGATGGCCCCAAGCAAGACTGCTTCGTGTTCATGCTCGTTGCCGGCACTGACGTCATGGCTCTTGCCTTGCAGTCCAATAAAGGGGATCCTGATGTACATTAAAAGCTGACTTAACAGAAACATGGAGTAGTCGGCACAGGCGAGAGAATGTGATTCAGGTGGTTCCTAACAAGGACAGCTGCTGATTTGATTAAAAAGTACGAAGCAAGAAAAACACCGTCGAAGCTTTTGATCGTTGACTTCCTCTTTCGAATCTCACACTAATTATGTATATTCCCGTGGCGTAATGCAAGCAGATGCAAATATAATTCCGCTTTTTTTATACTTCCGAATAACCTCTCTTTGGTCTCTTATTCCTTGCTCCTTCTCGGAAATTCGCTTATTATGCCGAAACACCACAACACGAGGCGAACGCATCAGCATAGCGGTGTTGCAGCGGCGAAAAAATGCAAAACTATAATGAATGCATGATGATGTGGTAGATGAATCCTTTTTTATAATGAAGATGTGTGAATGGAACTGATTACATGCTCGCGCTGTGCTGCTGAGTCGCCGGTTAAAACCTTCTAATACGACGTTTAATGGGGCACACTGTTGTTCGCTTCTGTTATTAGCGTGCCGTTTTTGTTTGTATGTTTGTAATCATTCTATTTTTATGCGAAGCATACCAGCCGCACAACCGAGCTCTTCCTTGCTGCGCCGCGCGCGGCCGCGTAGCTACCACTTGACCTACATCGGCGCACCACGTGATATGACGTCACAACAGCTGTGAAAGCTGGGGCTCAACTTGTGCGCTCGCTTGCGGACGCGCAGCCTCCGCCGGCGGCCTAACTCCCGCTCCTACCGCTAGGAGATACTGACGTCACGCAATTGTATAAAAGGCGACGCACTCGTTGAGTCAGTTGAGCAGCGAGATGTCGGCCATGGAGAGGGCGGCTCGCCAGACCGCAAAGCGCAAGTTACAAAGAGCCACGGAAACGGGAGAAGAACGAGAAGTACGGCTTGCCAAGCGACGTATGCTTCGCATCCTAGGCTTAACCATAAGCTAAGCCAGGCCATTTTTTTTATTTTCTCGTATGATACCAGTTAGGTTGGCGGCCTGCCTTGCAGACGACTAGGCACTGCACGTTATATTCCTTTAACTATTTTGCAGAGACCAATCGTTCACCTTAAACGCCTTTGCAGAATGCTCGCGCGGAGGATGCTGGCGTACCATTGATTAGTTCAGTTTTGAAGGAAAACAAGTGATTGACTTAAAGCAGCTTGTCTCAGACTGGTTGACGAAATGGTACCCAGAATTCTTTTGAGGCGTATGAGTACTTAGGCGGTTTTTTTTCCCGGCGGGTTGGGGGAGGGGGGGGGGGGGGCTCTGAAAAATATTTTGCTGCGGGGAAATTTGAGCGGAGATCCGTGGTGATCCTGATAGAGCGGTTCGCGCTGCCAATTATAGGCCTGTTGTTTTGACCCGTGTGATTTAATACCCGGCACAGTGTTCGAAGACGTAATCTAGCCCTTTCTTTCAAAATACCGCGGGTTCACCGAGCCATCGGAGAATTCGCACGATTGCTAAACCATTACCATCGCCACCTGGGGGGAAGTGGCTGAAACGAAGGAGTGTCTTGACCTTCCAGGAACATCAACATTATCATCCTTAATTATTAGCTGCAGGTATTTCTATTTTCCCGCACAATAATTGTTTTCAGTTGCTGGGTAATGTACAATATTTAATCAATATTCTTGCAACTTTATTTTGGTAGCGGCATATCAGACTTCCCCGGGCTCATAAGGATACACTGTTAGCATTGTCATCATCGCCATCATCTCTAGAGTCAAAGGCATGTGTCGTTGCATGATCTTTGCAATACGTCATAGATGAGAACTGGCGCATTTACCTGCTGGACAATCCGAATGTCATAAATGTGGACCAGGTTGTGGGCACTTTGTAATGCGTCCTGCGCGCATGTGTAGTAATGTGGGATCCATATGGATCTTGAAATCGGGTGGAAGGGGGTTGGATGGGGGCCTGGTATGACGAGAAATTACATAGTTGTCACGTGAGTGGGTGTGATGTCATATTACAGCGTCGTCACGTGACTAGGTTTGATGGCAGATTGCATCGCCGTCACGTGACCTAGTATGACGTGACCAATTAGTCTTAGCGTTACCCAATTGTATTAATTAGCATTGATTAATTATGTGGCGCCATCATCTTCGTCGCGGGATTCGTCGGCTCGTGACGTTGCATGGCGCCGTTTCTTGCGGACACTTTTTTTGCAGATATGACCTGGAAAGTGAGCCATCTAATGCTTTCGCATTAATAAAAGAAGCCGCTTGCTTCTACGCAGACATAAATACAACGTGGCTCTTTTGGTGTACTACAGTCACAGCTTGTTAAGTTATTTCGAAGCCAACATACATAGTACTGAGAAGAGCATTCTCGCCATGCCGGATAGAGCTAGAAAATCGAAATATACTGATATGCGTCTGCATAACCGTCGCATTAGAAAGTACACCGACGAGTATCGTGAATACTTCCCCCCTGCTCCCAATATCTGGTAGATGGCATAGTAAGGCTGTGTTTGTCATCTGGCGATTTGTGCGCGAATGAGCGAGAGGCTTCCAATACGAACAAGTATACACGAAGGAACTGAAGAAGACGAAGTGTCCCTGCTAAGGTGGGTGCACATCGCTCCAGTGAAAAATCTCGCCATCCGCATAAATACGTTCCCTATATCATGAGAACTGACTTCGCACCATCTGAAGAAGCTCCTGAGGCTCATGCGCCGTCTGACTGGGTGGCAGTAAACAAATGTCCTTCAGTCATCCCGGCAGCTGGACTGGGCTCCGTGGCTAGGCCTAGAGCCACCGGTGGCGCGCTGGCAGAGTTGGCTTTGCCGGCGTCGGTCCCTGCTCCCGGTACATCAGCGGCAGTGCACATCCCGCCTTCTTCAAATGCACCTCAGGCCGTGAGCGAGCTGCCCTCCGGGCGGAACTCGGCAATGGCTGCCCAGCCTCTACTGCTGGATGGGGCTTCAACCGTGCAGCGTGAGGAGGAGAGCTCTCCAATGGACCTGTCTTCCGCACCTCCATCCGTGCCACCGGCTTCCCGCAGTTCTAAAAAGCGTCCATCAGAGGATGCTGCACAGGATTCGTCTTCTGCCAACTCCAGCTCACAAGGCAAGCGTTCCTGCCCAGCGTATGCCAACCAGGTGGCCGTGCCGACATCGGGATCGGTATCGTATAAAGTGGTCATTAATGCTCTGGCAGCCAAAAGCCTGACAGACATTCCGAACAGGATTCTTCAGGCGAACCTGGACGAGTGTCTTGGGAGCAAAGGTTTTCGTGGCTTCACGTCTGGAACGAAATCTAATACTATCGCTGTGTGGCTCCCGACTTTAGCTGCTGTCGAGCGTCTGCAAACGCTCAATTGCATATCGATTACAAGCGAGGTCTCGGTTCCGGTCCAGGTGTACCTAGTAGAAGGTTCGGACATACAACGCTGTGTTGTTTACATCGTCGACGTTGCCGAAGACCAGACAACCTCCCAGCGTGAGCTGTACTGTCCAACCCACCGTGTCATCCAAGCGCGGTATATGGGAAAGGGGCGCTCGTGCATCGCCATACTAAAGGGTCCACCAACTTTCCCAGAACGACTTTACTACTATGGCTGCATTCTGCGGCATCGCCCTTACAAACCGAGTGCTGTCTATAGCTAGAGTTGTTTCAGACCTGGGCACATGCGCCGATCATGCCCTTTTACAACGCAAGATGAGGCTCGGCCGCAAGTCACACCGTCTTACAGGTGCGGACTTTGCAAGACTGACGACCACGAGATCAACTCTCTAACTTGCCCAACAAAACAGAAAGCAACTGAGAAGGTTCGGCGTGGGTTCCGTAAGCAAGTGCCTCCGATTGAAAACAGAGCCCCGGTACAGACATCCAACAGGTTTGCGGCTCTTCAGTGGGATGAAGACGAATGGCCGGAGCTTTCTGAACCCAATCCACCTACAGCCCCTGCACAACCTTCGTACAGCGATAAAGTGCGCAAGGATCACCGTCGCCTTCAAGATACACAAAAGCACAGCATACTGCAACTTCTGCGTGAGGACATGGAAGTAGTTGACGACCAAATTGCACGCCTTTTAGCTGAGGTCTCTAAGCTACGGCAACGCCGTGAACTGCTTGCTCGCCGTAGACAATCAGCGGAATCCCACTCCACGCCAATCAATGCTGCAGCGCCTTCGACTACGTCCAGCGCTCATGCGTTTTTCGCAGACTCTACCAGGTCTTCTGCAGCACTGCAGTTATCTAACCTGACATCAGTTCTATTACAGCGCTTGGAAGCCTAATCGAAAATGGCAAGTACACGTTGTTGTGGTGTGCTCCAATGGAACTGCAGAGGACTTTCCACAAAACTGGGAGAGCTCAAATCTCGACTTCGCATGAACAAGCTCCAGGTGTGGGCCCTGCTACTGCAGGAGACCAATGACTTGCCATCCATTCATGGCTTTAATGGATACATGTCTCCTTCAATGAACGACCGTCGTGTGCACACTGTTGCCCGTCCGGGAAAGGCGGCGGTGTACGTTGATGCGCGTTTTCCTCGAGTTCGCCTCTCTCTAGAAAACTAGTGCACCTCATATCAAGAGGTAGTCGCAGTGGCTGTGAAGCTTCCCAAGGCAACTGTTGTGGTCGTGTCATACTATGTAAGACCCGCCGGTGGAGCTCCCTCCCGCATTAATCTGGGGTGGTTATTAGCTCTACGACGGCAGCATCCAGAGTGGCCTGTTTTATTCGGTGATGACTTTAACGCCGCTCATCCGGACTGGGGGTACCCCACTTCAAGACCCGGTGGTAGGCGTGTGCGGGACACATTCGCAGATGCGCTGTTTGTTTTACTCAACCATCCAGATTCAGCAACGCGGACTGCGCGCCATGCTCACAGTCCAACATATGCTCCGGACCTTAGGTGGTGGTCAGGACCCGGGACTCCATAGTGGCACCTGGAGCTAGACTACTGGGGTAGTGACCACCATTCTATCATCATCGGTTTCCATCCATCAAGGGCCCGCCGATTACGCCGTAGGTGACTTGTGGTCAATTGGGAC